>NW_027175349.1:300000-394615 GCF_028021215.1 Eschrichtius robustus
CTGGAGAAGTGTACGTTGTGTCCTGAAACATCGAACAAAAACAGCTTAGGGAGCATAGGGCACGTCCACTCATGGGCATATAAATTGGAAAAACTAAAAATCAGCAAGACACAGGCACCCGAAAGTTTAGGGCTGCTCTGTTGACAAGAACCTCCACTTCATGACACCTTAAATATCCCAGGAAAGAGAAAAATGGATAAAGAAGTTGTGGTCCTTATGTACAATGGAATATCACTCAGACATGAAATCAATGTTATAAGGCTAGTAGAAGCAAGATGAGTGGAGTTAGGTACGACGATTCTAAGTGAAATAAGTCACACAGAAAAAGACACTTATCATAAGCTATCACTTATAGAGGGAATGTAAAAACCGCTACACTTGAACTGAATTACAAAACAGAACAGAGTCACACGTTTAGAAAACACACTATGGCTGCTTAACGGGAAAGGTGAGGTGGGGTGATGCATAAAACAAGGGTTTCAAATTCGCTCAGATACCGTTCCATACACCCAATATGTAATAGACAAGACCTACTCCTTGCTCAGTGAACTGGACTCAACACCCCCTATTCACCGCACAAGAATATATGTGACTAGTAAGAATCTTAAAACCTATATATTGATATCTCTCTGGAAGTGAGTCAAGTGGGTGTAAAGCCACATAAACAGAGCCATGAAAAGCAGCTAAACCCCATTATAAAAATAAATTACTTTTAAAAACCCGTAAAACAAAGACAGTGAAAGAGAGAGACATTCTTACAAAATTCGTTCAGAGGCTGTGATGCAACCTGGATTGACCATATCTAGACCCACAGCTGGATGAGACATAAGGGTGGACACTCTTGGGGCTGAGAGGTTGGGTGAGGTTGCGTGAGCAAACGCAGACCCTTTAAAGTAATACTGCGTGGTACCCATCCCATGGGTCCCAAATCTCCAGGTTCAAGGGCATCTTCCTACATCGAAAACATGCATGAGAAACCCAGAAGATGGTACACCATGTGATTTTGAAAGGTTTCTAAAACGCACCTCATTTCTCATCTCCTTGTGCTCGGGTTCGCCATTCCAGCTACTTTACTAGCAATCTCCCTACTTGGAGAATCAGCACCTTTAAGCTCCTGTTCCCTACAGGTTGCAATTTGTCCTGAGGATGAACGGGAAGAGGGGCAACCAATGAGAGACTAGATCTAGGTGTTGGGACAGGCACAGGTCACTCTATTTTCCCAACAGGAAGAAGAATTAACCACAGGCTCAGCCTGCCGCCCGGAACCAGAATAGGGCCTGAGGCAATCCCGTGCTTTTGCGGCCAGCTCCCAAAAAAGACAGTTGAAAAATGGAGCTCAGGGGCACTGCAATTCACAAACCTGCAGAGTTATAAATGATAACTCTCGTCCACAAATATATTGAGGGAAGGCAACGAAGAGGAATTGAAAGCAAGGCAGAATTGCAGGAAACAGATTTCAGGAGGTAGATACGAATCGCCTTTAAAGCACATGAAAAGCGGCAAAACGTCGACAATGATGCCCTTGGCCAAAAAGGGCGTATGCGTTTTTTCCTGAATATATTCAGGAAAAAACGCATACGCCCTTTTTGGCCAACCAAGCAACCTGGAAAGGCAAATCAGCGCTACAATGAAGTCTCGCTTCCCATTGGTGAAAAGGGCCATGCTGCAAAAAGTGTCAAAACGAGAAATGCAGGACAGGCCATGGAGAAATGGCAGCCTTGCTACACTGATGGGCGGGATGTAAATTGCCAACAGCCACTCTGGAGAAGTGTACGTTGGGTCCTGAAACATCGAAAAAAAACAGCTTAGGGAGCATAGGGCACGTCCACTCATGGGCATATAAATTGGAAAAACTAAAAATCAGCAAGACACAGGCACCCGAAAGTTTAGGGCTGCTCTGTTGACAAGAACCTCCACTTCATGACACCTTAAATATCCCAGGAAAGAGAAAAATGGATAAAGAAGTTGTGGTCCTTATGTACAATGGAATATCACTCAGACATGAAATCAATGTTATAAGGCTAGTAGAAGCAAGATGAGTGGAGTTAGGTACGACGATTCTAAGTGAAATAAGTCACACAGAAAAAGACACTTATCATAAGCTATCACTTATAGAGGGAATGTAAAAACCGCTACACTTGAACTGAATTACAAAACAGAACAGAGTCACACGTTTAGAAAACACACTATGGCTGCTTAACGGGAAAGGTGAGGTGGGGTGATGCATAAAACAAGGGTTTCAAATTCGCTCAGATACCGTTCCATACACCCAATATGTAATAGACAAGACCTACTCCTTGCTCAGTGAACTGGACTCAACACCCCCTATTCACCGCACAAGAATATGTGTGACTAGTAAGAATCTTAAAACCTATATATTGATACCTCTCTGGAAGTGAGTCAAGTGGGTGTAAAGCCGCATAAACAGAGCCATGAAAAGCAGCTAAACCCCATTATAAAAATAAATTACTTTTAAAAACCCGTAAAACAAAGACAGTGAAAGAGAGAGACATTCTTACAAAATTCGTTCAGAGGCTGTGATGCAACCTGGATTGACCATATCTAGACCCACAGCTGGATGAGACATAAGGGTGGACACTCTTGGGGCTGAGAGGTTGGGTGAGGTTGCGTGAGCAAACGCAGACCCTTTAAAGTAATACTGCGTGGTACCCATCCCATGGGTCCCAAATCTCCAGGTTCAAGGGCATCTTCCTACATCGAAAACATGCATGAGAAACCCAGAAGATGGTACACCATGTGATTTTGAAAGGTTTCTAAAACGCACCTCATTTCTCATCTCCTTGTGCTCGGGTTCGCCATTCCAGCTACTTTACTAGCAATCTTCCTACTTGGAGAATCAGCACCTTTAAGCTCCTGTTCCCTACAGGTTGCAATTTGTCCTGAGGATCAACGGGAAGAGGGGCAACCAATGAGAGACTAGATCTAGGTGTTGGGACAGGCACATGTCACTCTATTTTCCCAACAGGAAGAAGAATTAACCACAGGCTCAGCCTGCCGCCCGGAACCAGAATAGGGCCTGAGGCAATCCCGTGCTTTTGCGGCCAGCTCCCAAAAAAGACAGTTGAAAAATGGAGCTCAGGGGCACTGCAATTCACAAACCTGCAGAGTTATAAATGATAACTCTCGTCCACAAATATATTGAGGGAAGGCAACGAAGAGGAATTGAAAGCAAGGCAGAATTGCAGGAAACAGATTTCAGGAGGTAGATACGAATAGCCTTTAAAGCACATGAAAAGCGGCAAAACGTCGACAATGATGCCCTTGGCCAAAAAGGGCGTATGCGTTTTTTCCTGAATATATTCAGGAAAAAACGCATACGCCCTTTTTGGCCAACCAAGCAACCTGGAAAGGCAAATCAGCGCTACAAAGAAGTCTCGCTTCCCATCGGTGAAAAGGGCCATGCTGCAAAAAGTGTCAAAACGAGATATGCAGGACAGGCCATGGAGAAATGGCAGCCTTGCTACACTGATGGGCGGGATGTAAATTGCCAACAGCCACTCTGGAGAAGTGTACGTTGTGTCCTGAAACATCGAAAAAACACAGCTTAGGGAGCAAAGGGCACGTCCACTCATGGGCGTATAAATTGGGAAAACTAAAAATCAGCAAGACACAGGCACCCGAAAGTTTAGGGCTGCTCTGTTGACAAGAACCTCCACTTCATGACACCTTAAATATCCCAGGAAAGAGAAAAATGGATAAAGAAGTTGTGGTCCTTATGTACAATGGAATATCACTCAGACATGAAATCAATGTCATAAGGCTAGTAGAAGCAAGATGAGTGGAGTTAGGTACGATGATTCTAAGTGAAATAAGTCACACAGAAAAAGACACTTATCATAAGCTATCACTTATAGAGGGAATGTAAAAACCGCTACACTTGAACTGAATTACAAAACAGAACAGAGTCACACGTTTAGAAAACACACTATGGCTGCTTAACGGGAAAGGTGAGGTGGGGTGATGCTTAAAACAAGGGTTTCAAATTCGCTCAGATACCGTTCCATACACCCAATATGTAATAGACAAGACCTACTCCTTGCTCAGTGAACTGGACTCAACACCCCCTATTCACCGCACAAGAATATGTGTGACTAGTAAGAATCTTAAAACCTATATATTGATATCTCTCTGGAAGTGAGTCAAGTGGGTGTAAAGCTGCATAAACAGAGCCATGAAAAGCAGCTAAACCCCATTATAAAAATAAATTACTTTTAAAAACCCGTAAAACAAAGACAGTGAAAGAGAGAGACATTCTTACAAAATTCGTTCAGAGGCTGTGATGCAACCTGGATTGACCATATCTAGACCCACAGCTGGATGAGACATAAGGGTGGACACTCTTGGGGCTGAGAGGTTGGGTGAGGTTGCGTGAGCAAACGCAGACCCTTTAAAGTAATACTGCGTGGTACCCATCCCATGGGTCCCAAATCTCCAGGGTCAAGGGCATCTTCCTACATCGAAAACATGCATGAGAAACCCAGAAGATGGTACACCATGTGATTTTGAAAGGTTTCTAAAACGCACCTCATTTCTCATCTCCTTGTGCTCGGGTTCGCCATTCCAGCTACTTTACTAGCAATCTCCCTACTTGGAGAATCAGCACCTTTAAGCTCCTGTTCCCTACAGGTTGCAATTCGTCCTGAGGATGAACGGGAAGAGGGGCAACCAATGAGAGACTAGATCTAGGTGTTGGGACAGGCACAGGTCACTCTATTTTCCCAACAGGAAGAAGAATTAACCACAGGCTCAGCCTGCCGCCCGGAACCAGAATAGGGCCTGAGGCAATCCCGTGCTTTTGCGGCCAGCTCCCAAAAAAGACAGTTGAAAAATGGAGCTCAGGGGCACTGCAATTCACAAACCTGCAGAGTTATAAATGATAACTCTCGTCCACAAATATATTGAGGGAAGGCAACGAAAAGGAATTGAAAGCAAGGCAGAATTGCAGGAAACAGATTTCAGGAGGTAGATACGAATCGCCTTTAAAGCACATGAAAAGCGGCAAAACGTCGACAATGATGCCCTTGGCCAAAAAGGGCGTATGCGTTTTTTCCTGAATATATTCAGGAAAAAACGCATACGCCCTTTTTGGCCAACCAAGCAACCTGGAAAGGCAAATCAGCGCTACAAAGAAGTCTCGCTTCCCATCGGTGAAAAGGGCCATGCTGCAAAAAGTGTCAAAACGAGAAATGCAGGACAGGCCATGGAGAAATGGCAGCCTTGCTACACTGATGGGCGGGATGTAAATTGCCAACAGCCACTCTGGAGAAGTGTACGTTGGGTCCTGAAACATCGAAAAAAAACAGCTTAGGGAGCATAGGGCACGTCCACTCATGGGCATATAAATTGGAAAAACTAAAAATCAGCAAGACACAGGCACCCGAAAGTTTAGGGCTGCTCTGTTGACAAGAACCTCCACTTCATGACACCTTAAATATCCCAGGAAAGAGAAAAATGGATAAAGAAGTTGTGGTCCTTATGTACAATGGAATATCACTCAGACATGAAATCAATGTTATAAGGCTAGTAGAAGCAAGATGAGTGGAGTTAGGTACGACGATTCTAAGTGAAATAAGTCACACAGAAAAAGACACTTATCATAAGCTATCACTTATAGAGGGAATGTAAAAACCGCTACACTTGAACTGAATTACAAAACAGAACAGAGTCACACGTTTAGAAAACACACTATGGCTGCTTAACGGGAAAGGTGAGGTGGGGTGATGCATAAAACAAGGGTTTCAAATTCGCTCAGATACCGTTCCATACACCCAATATGTAATAGACAAGACCTACTCCTTGCTCAGTGAACTGGACTCAACACCCCCTATTCACCACACAAGAATATATGTGACTAGTAAGAATCTTAAAACCTATATATTGATATCTCTCTGGAAGTGAGTCAAGTGGGTGTAAAGCCGCATAAACAGAGCCATGAAAAGCAGCTAAACCCCATTATAAAAATAAATTACTTTTAAAAACCCGTAAAACAAAGACAGTGAAAGAGAGAGACATTCTTACAAAATTCGTTCAGAGGCTGTGATGCAACCTGGATTGACCATATCTAGACCCACAGCTGGATGAGACATAAGGGTGGACACTCTTGGGGCTGAGAGGTTGGGTGAGGTTGCGTGAGCAAACGCAGACCCTTTAAAGTAATACTGCGTGGTACCCATCCCATGGGTCCCAAATCTCCAGGTTCAAGGGCATCTTCCTACATCGAAAACATGCATGAGAAACCCAGAAGATGGTACACCATGTGATTTTGAAAGGTTTCTAAAACGCACCTCATTTCTCATCTCCTTGTGCTCGGGTTCGCCATTCCAGCTACTTTACTAGCAATCTTCCTACTTGGAGAATCAGCACCTTTAAGCTCCTGTTCCCTACAGGTTGCAATTCGTCCTGAGGATGAACGGGAAGAGGGGCAACCAATGAGAGACTAGATCTAGGTGTTGGGACAGGCACAGGTCACTCTATTTTCCCAACAGGAAGAAGAATTAACCACAGGCTCAGCCTGCCGCCCGGAACCAGAATAGGGCCTGAGGCAATCCCGTGCTTTTGCGGCCAGCTCCCAAAAAAGACAGTTGAAAAATGGAGCTCAGGGGCACTGCAATTCACAAACCTGCAGAGTTATAAATGATAACTCTCGTCCACAAATATATTGAGGGAAGGCAACGAAGAGGAATTGAAAGCAAGGCAGAATTGCAGGAAACAGATTTCAGGAGGTAGATACGAATCGCCTTTAAAGCACATGAAAAGCGGCAAAACGTCGACAATGATGCCCTTGGCCAAAAAGGGCGTATGCGTTTTTTCCTGAATATATTCAGGAAAAAACGCATACGCCCTTTTTGGCCAACCAAGCAACCTGGAAAGGCAAATCAGCGCTACAAAGAAGTCTCGCTTCCCATCGGTGAAAAGGGCCATGCTGCAAAAAGTGTCAAAACGAGAAATGCAGGACAGGCCATGGAGAAATGGCAGCCTTGCTACACTGATGGGCGGGATGTAAATTGCCAACAGCCACTCTGGAGAAGTGTACGTTGTGTCCTGAAACATCGAAAAAAAACAGCTTAGGGAGCATAGGGCACGTCCACTCATGGGCATATAAATTGGAAAAACTAAAAATCAGCAAGACACAGGCACCCGAAAGTTTAGGTCTGCTCTGTTGACAAGAACCTCCACTTCATGACACCTTAAATATCCCAGGAAAGAGAAAAATGGATAAAGAAGTTGTGGTCCTTATGTACAATGGAATATCACTCAGACATGAAATCAATGTCATAAGGCTAGTAGAAGCAAGATGAGGGGAGTTAGGTACGACGATTCTAAGTGAAATTAGTCACACAGAAAAAGACACTTATCATAAGCTATCACTTGTAGAGGGAATGTAAAAACCGCTACACTTGAACTGAATTACAAAACAGAACAGAGTCACACGTTTAGAAAACACACTATGGCTGCTTAACGGGAAAGGTGAGGTGGGGTGATGCATAAAACAAGGGTTTCAAATTCGCTCAGATACCGTTCCATACACCCAATATGTAATAGACAAGACCTACTCCTTGCTCAGTGAACTGGACTCAACACCCCCTATTCACCGCACAAGAATATATGTGACTAGTAAGAATCTTAAAACCTATATATTGATATCTCTCTGGAAGTGAGTCAAGTGGGTGTAAAGCTGCATAAACAGAGCCATGAAAAGCAGATAAACCCCATTATAAAAATAAATTACTTTTAAAAACCCGTAAAACAAAGACAGTGAAAGAGAGAGACATTCTTACAAAATTCGTTCAGAGGCTGTGATGCAACCTGGATTGACCATATCTAGACCCACAGCTGGATGAGACATAAGGGTGGACACTCTTGGGGCTGAGAGGTTGGGTGAGGTTGCGTGAGCAAACGCAGACCCTTTAAAGTAATACTGCGTGGTACCCATCCCATGGGTCCCAAATCTCCAGGTTCAAGGGCATCTTCCTACATCGAAAACATGCATGAGAAACCCAGAAGATGGTACACCATGTGATTTTGAAAGGTTTCTAAAACGCACCTCATTTCTCATCTCCTTGTGCTCGGGTTCGCCATTCCAGCTACTTTACTAGCAATCTCCCTACTTGGAGAATCAGCACCTTTAAGCTCCTGTTCCCTACAGGTTGCAATTCGTCCTGAGGATGAACGGGAAGAGGGGCAACCAATGAGAGACTAGATCTAGGTGTTGGGACAGGCACAGGTCACTCTATTTTCCCAACAGGAAGAAGAATTAACCACAGGCTCAGCCTGCCGCCCGGAACCAGAATAGGGCCTGAGGCAATCCCGTGCTTTTGCGGCCAGCTCCCAAAAAAGACAGTTGAAAAATGGAGCTCAGGGGCACTGCAATTCACAAACCTGCAGAGTTATAAATGATAACTCTCGTCCACAAATATATTGAGGGAAGGCAACGAAAAGGAATTGAAAGCAAGGCAGAATTGCAGGAAACAGATTTCAGGAGGTAGATACGAATCGCCTTTAAAGCACATGAAAAGCGGCAAAACGTCGACAATGATGCCCTTGGCCAAAAAGGGCGTATGCGTTTTTTCCTGAATATATTCAGGAAAAAACGCATACGCCCTTTTTGGCCAACCAAGCAACCTGGAAAGGCAAATCAGCGCTACAAAGAAGTCTCGCTTCCCATCGGTGAAAAGGGCCATGCTGCAAAAAGTGTCAAAACGAGAAATGCAGGACAGGCCATGGAGAAATGGCAGCCTTGCTACACTGATGGGCGGGATGTAAATTGCCAACAGCCACTCTGGAGAAGTGTACGTTGGGTCCTGAAACATCGAAAAAAAACAGCTTAGGGAGCATAGGGCACGTCCACTCATGGGCATATAAATTGGAAAAACTAAAAATCAGCAAGACACAGGCACCCGAAAGTTTAGGGCTGCTCTGTTGAGAAGAACCTCCACTTCCTGACACCTTAAATATCCCAGGAAAGAGAAAAATGGATAAAGAAGTTGTGGTCCTTATGTACAATGGAATATCACTCAGACATGAAATCAATGTCATAAGGCTAGTAGAAGCAAGATGAGTGAAGTTAGGTACGATGATTCTAAGTGAAATAAGTCACACAGAAATAGACACTTATCATAAGCTATCACTTATAGAGGGAATGTAAAAACCGCTACACTTGAACTGAATTACAAAACAGAACAGAGTCGCACGTTTAGAAAACACACTATGGCTGCTTAACGGGAAAGGTGAGGTGGGGTGATGCATAAAACAAGGGTTTCAAATTCGCTCAGATACCGTTCCATACACCCAATATGTAATAGACAAGACCTACTCCTTGCTCAGTGAACTGGACTCAACACCCCCTATTCACCGCACAAGAATATATGTGACTAGTAAGAATCTTAAAACCTATATATTGATATCTCTCTGGAAGTGAGTCAAGTGGGTGTAAAGCCGCATAAACAGAGCCATGAAAAGCAGCTAAACCCCATTATAAAAATAAATTACTTTTAAAAACCCGTAAAACAAAGACAGTGAAAGAGAGAGACATTCTTACAAAATTCGTTCAGAGGCTGTGATGCAACCTGGATTGACCATATCTAGACCCACAGCTGGATGAGACATAAGGGTGGACACTCTTGGGGCTGAGAGGTTGGGTGAGGTTGCGTGAGCAAACGCAGACCCTTTAAAGTAATACTGCGTGGTACCCATCCCATGGGTCCCAAATCTCCAGGTTCAAGGGCATCTTCCTACATCGAAAACATGCATGAGAAACCCAGAAGATGGTACACCATGTGATTTTGAAAGGTTTCTAAAACGCACCTCATTTCT
This sequence comes from Eschrichtius robustus, assembly GCF_028021215.1. Classification (NCBI taxonomy): domain Eukaryota; kingdom Metazoa; phylum Chordata; class Mammalia; order Artiodactyla; family Eschrichtiidae; genus Eschrichtius; species Eschrichtius robustus. The sequence goes on from NW_027175349.1 coordinate 309,835, forward strand.
CATCTCCTTGTGCTCGGGTTCGCCATTCCAGCTACTTTACTAGCAATCTCCCTACTTGGAGAATCAGCACCTTTAAGCTCCTGTTCCCTACAGGTTGCAATTTGTCCTGAGGATGTACGGGAAGAGGGGCAACCAATGAGAGACTAGATCTAGGTGTTGGGACAGGCACAGGTCACTCTATTTTCCCATCAGGAAGAAGAATTATCCACAGGCTCAGCCTGCCGCCCGGAACCAGAATAGGGCCTGAGGCAATCCCGTGCTTTTGCGGCCAGCTCCCAAAAAAGACAGTTGAAAAATGGAGCTCAGGGGCACTGCAATTCACAAACCTGCAGAGTTATAAATGATAACTCTCGTCCACAAATATATTGAGGGAAGGCAACGAAGAGGAATTGAAAGCAAGGCAGAATTGCAGGAAACAGATTTCAGGAGGTAGATACGAATCGCCTTTAAAGCACATGAAAAGCGGCAAAACGTCAACAATAATGCCCTTGGCCAAAAAGGGCGTATGCGTTTTTTCCTGAATATATTCAGGAAAAAACGCATACGCCCTTTTTGGCCAACCAAGCAACCTGGAAAGGCAAATCAGCGCTACAAAGAAGTCTCGCTTCCCATCGGTGAAAAGGGCCATGCTGCAAAAAGTGTCAAAACGAGAAATGCAGGACAGGCCATGGAGAAATGGCAGCCTTGCTACACTGATGGGCGGGATGTAAATTGCCAACAGCCACTCTGGAGAAGTGTACGTTGTGTCCTGAAACATCGAAAAAAAACAGCTTAGGGAGCATAGGGCACGTCCACTCATGGGCATATAAATTGGAAAAACTAAAAATCAGCAAGACACAGGCACCCGAAAGTTTAGGGCTGCTCTGTTGAGAAGAACCTCCACTTCCTGACACCTTAAATATCCCAGGAAAGAGAAAAATGGATAAAGAAGTTGTGGTCCTTATGTACAATGGAATATCACTCAGACATGAAATCAATGTCATAAGGCTAGTAGAAGCAAGATGAGTGAAGTTAGGTACGATGATTCTAAGTGAAATAAGTCACACAGAAATAGACACTTATCATAAGCTATCACTTATAGAGGGAATGTAAAAACCGCTACACTTGAACTGAATTACAAAACAGAACAGAGTCACACGTTTAGAAAACACACTATGGCTGCTTAACGGGAAAGGTGAGGTGGGGTGATGCATAAAACAAGGGTTTCAAATTCGCTCAGATACCGTTCCATACACCCAATATGTAATAGACAAGACCTACTCCTTGCTCAGTGAACTGGACTCAACACCCCCTATTCACCGCACAAGAATATATGTGACTAGTAAGAATCTTAAAACCTATATATTGATATCTCTCTGGAAGTGAGTCAAGTGGGTGTAAAGCCGCATAAACAGAGCCATGAAAAGCAGCTAAACCCCATTATAAAAATAAATTACTTTTAAAAACCCGTAAAACAAAGACAGTGAAAGAGAGAGACATTCTTACAAAATTCGTTCAGAGGCTGTGATGCAACCTGGATTGACCATATCTAGACCCACAGCTGGATGAGACATAAGGGTGGACACTCTTGGGGCTGAGAGGTTGGGTGAGGTTGCGTGAGCAAACGCAGACCCTTTAAAGTAATACTGCGTGGTACCCATCCCATGGGTCCCAAATCTCCAGGTTCAAGGGCATCTTCCTACATCGAAAACATGCATGAGAAACCCAGAAGATGGTACACCATGTGATTTTGAAAGGTTTCTAAAACGCACCTCATTTCTCATCTCCTTGTGCTCGGGTTCGCCATTCCAGCTACTTTACTAGCAATCTCCCTACTTGGAGAATCAGCACCTTTAAGCTCCTGTTCCCTACAGGTTGCAATTTGTCCTGAGGATGAACGGGAAGAGGGGCAACCAATGAGAGACTAGATCTAGGTGTTGGGACAGGCACAGGTCACTCTATTTTCCCATCAGGAAGAAGAATTATCCACAGGCTCAGCCTGCCGCCAGGAACCAGAATAGGGCCTGAGGCAATCCCGTGCTTTTGCGGCCAGCTCCCAAAAAAGACAGTTGAAAAATGGAGCTCAGGGGCACTGCAATTCACAAACCTGCAGAGTTATAAATGATAACTCTCGTCCACAAATATATTGAGGGAAGGCAACGAAAAGGAATTGAAAGCAAGGCAGAATTGCAGGAAACAGATTTCAGGAGGTAGATACGAATCGCCTTTAAAGCACATGAAAAGCGGCAAAACGTCGACAATGATGCCCTTGGCCAAAAAGGGCGTATGCGTTTTTTCCTGAATATATTCAGGAAAAAACGCATACGCCCTTTTTGGCCAACCAAGCAACCTGGAAAGGCAAATCAGCGCTACAAAGAAGTCTCGCTTCCCATCGGTCAAAAGGGCCATGCTGCAAAAAGTGTCAAAACCAGAAATGCAGGACAGGCCATGGAGAAATGGCAGCCTTGCTACACTGATGGGCGGGATGTAAATTGCCAACAGCCACTCTGGAGAAGTGTACGTTGTGTCCTGAAACATCGAAAAAACACAGCTTAGGGAGCAAAGGGCACGTCCACTCATGGGCATATAAATTGGAAAAACTAAAAATCAGCAAGACACAGGCACCCGAAAGTTTAGGGCTGCTCTGTTGAGAAGAACCTCCACTTCCTGACACCTTAAATATCCCAGGAAAGAGAAAAATGGATAAAGAAGTTGTGGTCCTTATGTACAATGGAATATCACTCAGACATGAAATCAATGTCATAAGGCTAGTAGAAGCAAGATGAGTGAAGTTAGGTACGATGATTCTAAGTGAAATAAGTCACACAGAAATAGACACTTATCATAAGCTATCACTTATAGAGGGAATGTAAAAACCGCTACACTTGAACTGAATTACAAAACAGAACAGAGTCACACGTTTAGAAAACACACTATGGCTGCTTAACGGGAAAGGTGAGGTGGGGTGATGCATAAAACAAGGGTTTCAAATTCGCTCAGATACCGTTCCATACACCCAATATGTAATAGACAAGACCTACTCCTTGCTCAGTGAACTGGACTCAACACCCCCTATTCACCACACAAGAATATATGTGACTAGTAAGAATCTTAAAACCTATATATTGATATCTCTCTGGAAGTGAGTCAAGTGGGTGTAAAGCCGCATAAACAGAGCCATGAAAAGCAGCTAAACCCCATTATAAAAATAAATTACTTTTAAAAACCCGTAAAACAAAGACAGTGAAAGAGAGAGACATTCTTACAAAATTCGTTCAGAGGCTGTGATGCAACCTGGATTGACCATATCTAGACCCACAGCTGGATGAGACATAAGGGTGGACACTCTTGGGGCTGAGAGGTTGGGTGAGGTTGCGTGAGCAAACGCAGACCCTTTAAAGTAATACTGCGTGGTACCCATCCCATGGGTCCCAAATCTCCAGGTTCAAGGGCATCTTCCTACATCGAAAACATGCATGAGAAACCCAGAAGATGGTACACCATGTGATTTTGAAAGGTTTCTAAAACGCACCTCATTTCTCATCTCCTTGTGCTCGGGTTCGCCATTCCAGCTACTTTACTAGCAATCTTCCTACTTGGAGAATCAGCACCTTTAAGCTCCTGTTCCCTACAGGTTGCAATTCGTCCTGAGGATGAACGGGAAGAGGGGCAACCAATGAGAGACTAGATCTAGGTGTTGGGACAGGCACAGGTCACTCTATTTTCCCAACAGGAAGAAGAATTAACCACAGGCTCAGCCTGCCGCCCGGAACCAGAATAGGGCCTGAGGCAATCCCGTGCTTTTGCGGCCAGCTCCCAAAAAAGACAGTTGAAAAATGGAGCTCAGGGGCACTGCAATTCACAAACCTGCAGAGTTATAAATGATAACTCTCGTCCACAAATATATTGAGGGAAGGCAACGAAGAGGAATTGAAAGCAAGGCAGAATTGCAGGAAACAGATTTCAGGAGGTAGATACGAATCGCCTTTAAAGCACATGAAAAGCGGCAAAACGTCGACAATGATGCCCTTGGCCAAAAAGGGCGTATGCGTTTTTTCCTGAATATATTCAGGAAAAAACGCATACGCCCTTTTTGGCCAACCAAGCAACCTGGAAAGGCAAATCAGCGCTACAAAGAAGTCTCGCTTCCCATCGGTGAAAAGGGCCATGCTGCAAAAAGTGTCAAAACGAGAAATGCAGGACAGGCCATGGAGAAATGGCAGCCTTGCTACACTGATGGGCGGGATGTAAATTGCCAACAGCCACTCTGGAGAAGTGTACGTTGTGTCCTGAAACATCGAAAAAAAACAGCTTAGGGAGCATAGGGCACGTCCACTCATGGGCATATAAATTGGAAAAACTAAAAATCAGCAAGACACAGGCACCCGAAAGTTTAGGTCTGCTCTGTTGACAAGAACCTCCACTTCATGACACCTTAAATATCCCAGGAAAGAGAAAAATGGATAAAGAAGTTGTGGTCCTTATGTACAATGGAATATCACTCAGACATGAAATCAATGTCATAAGGCTAGTAGAAGCAAGATGAGTGGAGTTAGGTACGACGATTCTAAGTGAAATTAGTCACACAGAAAAAGACACTTATCATAAGCTATCACTTGTAGAGGGAATGTAAAAACCGCTACACTTGAACTGAATTACAAAACAGAACAGAGTCACACGTTTAGAAAACACACTATGGCTGCTTAACGGGAAAGGTGAGGTGGGGTGATGCATAAAACAAGGGTTTCAAATTCGCTCAGATACCGTTCCATACACCCAATATGTAATAGACAAGACCTACTCCTTGCTCAGTGAACTGGACTCAACACCCCCTATTCACCGCACAAGAATATATGTGACTAGTAAGAATCTTAAAACCTATATATTGATATCTCTCTGGAAGTGAGTCAAGTGGGTGTAAAGCTGCATAAACAGAGCCATGAAAAGCAGATAAACCCCATTATAAAAATAAATTACTTTTAAAAACCCGTAAAACAAAGACAGTGAAAGAGAGAGACATTCTTACAAAATTCGTTCAGAGGCTGTGATGCAACCTGGATTGACCATATCTAGACCCACAGCTGGATGAGACATAAGGGTGGACACTCTTGGGGCTGAGAGGTTGGGTGAGGTTGCGTGAGCAAACGCAGACCCTTTAAAGTAATACTGCGTGGTACCCATCCCATGGGTCCCAAATCTCCAGGTTCAAGGGCATCTTCCTACATCGAAAACATGCATGAGAAACCCAGAAGATGGTACACCATGTGATTTTGAAAGGTTTCTAAAACGCACCTCATTTCTCATCTCCTTGTGCTCGGGTTCGCCATTCCAGCTACTTTACTAGCAATCTCCCTACTTGGAGAATCAGCACCTTTAAGCTCCTGTTCCCTACAGGTTGCAATTCGTCCTGAGGATGAACGGGAAGAGGGGCAACCAATGAGAGACTAGATCTAGGTGTTGGGACAGGCACAGGTCACTCTATTTTCCCAACAGGAAGAAGAATTAACCACAGGCTCAGCCTGCCGCCCGGAACCAGAATAGGGCCTGAGGCAATCCCGTGCTTTTGCGGCCAGCTCCCAAAAAAGACAGTTGAAAAATGGAGCTCAGGGGCACTGCAATTCACAAACCTGCAGAGTTATAAATGATAACTCTCGTCCACAAATATATTGAGGGAAGGCAACGAAAAGGAATTGAAAGCAAGGCAGAATTGCAGGAAACAGATTTCAGGAGGTAGATACGAATCGCCTTTAAAGCACATGAAAAGCGGCAAAACGTCGACAATGATGCCCTTGGCCAAAAAGGGCGTATGCGTTTTTTCCTGAATATATTCAGGAAAAAACGCATACGCCCTTTTTGGCCAACCAAGCAACCTGGAAAGGCAAATCAGCGCTACAAAGAAGTCTCGCTTCCCATCGGTGAAAAGGGCCATGCTGCAAAAAGTGTCAAAACGAGAAATGCAGGACAGGCCATGGAGAAATGGCAGCCTTGCTACACTGATGGGCGGGATGTAAATTGCCAACAGCCACTCTGGAGAAGTGTACGTTGGGTCCTGAAACATCGAAAAAAAACAGCTTAGGGAGCATAGGGCACGTCCACTCATGGGCATATAAATTGGAAAAACTAAAAATCAGCAAGACACAGGCACCCGAAAGTTTAGGGCTGCTCTGTTGAGAAGAACCTCCACTTCCTGACACCTTAAATATCCCAGGAAAGAGAAAAATGGATAAAGAAGTTGTGGTCCTTATGTACAATGGAATATCACTCAGACATGAAATCAATGTCATAAGGCTAGTAGAAGCAAGATGAGTGAAGTTAGGTACGATGATTCTAAGTGAAATAAGTCACACAGAAATAGACACTTATCATAAGCTATCACTTATAGAGGGAATGTAAAAACCGCTACACTTGAACTGAATTACAAAACAGAACAGAGTCGCACGTTAAGAAAACACACTATGGCTGCTTAACGGGAAAGGTGAGGTGGGGTGATGCATAAAACAAGGGTTTCAAATTCGCTCAGATACCGTTCCATACACCCAATATGTAATAGACAAGACCTACTCCTTGCTCAGTGAACTGGACTCAACACCCCCTATTCACCGCACAAGAATATATGTGACTAGTAAGAATCTTAAAACCTATATATTGATATCTCTCTGGAAGTGAGTCAAGTGGGTGTAAAGCCGCATAAACAGAGCCATGAAAAGCAGCTAAACCCCATTATAAAAATAAATTACTTTTAAAAACCCGTAAAACAAAGACAGTGAAAGAGAGAGACATTCTTACAAAATTCGTTCAGAGGCTGTGATGCAACCTGGATTGACCATATCTAGACCCACAGCTGGATGAGACATAAGGGTGGACACTCTTGGGGCTGAGAGGTTGGGTGAGGTTGCGTGAGCAAACGCAGACCCTTTAAAGTAATACTGCGTGGTACCCATCCCATGGGTCCCAAATCTCCAGGTTCAAGGGCATCTTCCTACATCGAAAACATGCATGAGAAACCCAGAAGATGGTACACCATGTGATTTTGAAAGGTTTCTAAAACGCACCTCATTTCTCATCTCCTTGTGCTCGGGTTCGCCATTCCAGCTACTTTACTAGCAATCTCCCTACTTGGAGAATCAGCACCTTTAAGCTCCTGTTCCCTACAGGTTGCAATTTGTCCTGAGGATGTACGGGAAGAGGGGCAACCAATGAGAGACTAGATCTAGGTGTTGGGACAGGCACAGGTCACTCTATTTTCCCATCAGGAAGAAGAATTATCCACAGGCTCAGCCTGCCGCCCGGAACCAGAATAGGGCCTGAGGCAATCCCGTGCTTTTGCGGCCAGCTCCCAAAAAAGACAGTTGAAAAATGGAGCTCAGGGGCACTGCAATTCACAAACCTGCAGAGTTATAAATGATAACTCTCGTCCACAAATATATTGAGGGAAGGCAACGAAGAGGAATTGAAAGCAAGGCAGAATTGCAGGAAACAGATTTCAGGAGGTAGATACGAATCGCCTTTAAAGCACATGAAAAGCGGCAAAACGTCAACAATAATGCCCTTGGCCAAAAAGGGCGTATGCGTTTTTTCCTGAATATATTCAGGAAAAAACGCATACGCCCTTTTTGGCCAACCAAGCAACCTGGAAAGGCAAATCAGCGCTACAAAGAAGTCTCGCTTCCCATCGGTGAAAAGGGCCATGCTGCAAAAAGTGTCAAAACGAGAAATGCAGGACAGGCCATGGAGAAATGGCAGCCTTGCTACACTGATGGGCGGGATGTAAATTGCCAACAGCCACTCTGGAGAAGTGTACGTTGTGTCCTGAAACATCGAAAAAAAACAGCTTAGGGAGCCTAGGGCACGTCCACTCATGGGCATATAAATTGGAAAAACTAAAAATCAGCAAGACACAGGCACCCGAAAGTTTAGGGCTGCTCTGTTGAGAAGAACCTCCACTTCCTGACACCTTAAATATCCCAGGAAAGAGAAAAATGGATAAAGAAGTTGTGGTCCTTATGTACAATGGAATATCACTCAGACATGAAATCAATGTCATAAGGCTAGTAGAAGCAAGATGAGTGAAGTTAGGTACGATGATTCTAAGTGAAATAAGTCACACAGAAATAGACACTTATCATAAGCTATCACTTATAGAGGGAATGTAAAAACCGCTACACTTGAACTGAATTACAAAACAGAACAGAGTCACACGTTTAGAAAACACACTATGGCTGCTTAACGGGAAAGGTGAGGTGGGGTGATGCATAAAACAAGGGTTTCAAATTCGCTCAGATACCGTTCCATACACCCAATATGTAATAGACAAGACCTACTCCTTGCTCAGTGAACTGGACTCAACACCCCCTATTCACCGCACAAGAATATATGTGACTAGTAAGAATCTTAAAACCTATATATTGATATCTCTCTGGAAGTGAGTCAAGTGGGTGTAAAGCCGCATAAACAGAGCCATGAAAAGCAGCTAAACCCCATTATAAAAATAAATTACTTTTAAAAACCCGTAAAACAAAGACAGTGAAAGAGAGAGACATTCTTACAAAATTCGTTCAGAGGCTGTGATGCAACCTGGATTGACCATATCTAGACCCACAGCTGGATGAGACATAAGGGTGGACACTCTTGGGGCTGAGAGGTTGGGTGAGGTTGCGTGAGCAAACGCAGACCCTTTAAAGTAATACTGCGTGGTACCCATCCCATGGGTCCCAAATCTCCAGGTTCAAGGGCATCTTCCTACATCGAAAACATGCATGAGAAACCCAGAAGATGGTACACCATGTGATTTTGAAAGGTTTCTAAAACGCACCTCATTTCTCATCTCCTTGTGCTCGGGTTCGCCATTCCAGCTACTTTACTAGCAATCTCCCTACTTGGAGAATCAGCACCTTTAAGCTCCTGTTCCCTACAGGTTGCAATTTGTCCTGAGGATGAACGGGAAGAGGGGCAACCAATGAGAGACTAGATCTAGGTGTTGGGACAGGCACAGGTCACTCTATTTTCCCATCAGGAAGAAGAATTATCCACAGGCTCAGCCTGCCGCCAGGAACCAGAATAGGGCCTGAGGCAATCCCGTGCTTTTGCGGCCAGCTCCCAAAAAAGACAGTTGAAAAATGGAGCTCAGGGGCACTGCAATTCACAAACCTGCAGAGTTATAAATGATAACTCTCGTCCACAAATATATTGAGGGAAGGCAACGAAAAGGAATTGAAAGCAAGGCAGAATTGCAGGAAACAGATTTCAGGAGGTAGATACGAATCGCCTTTAAAGCACATGAAAAGCGGCAAAACGTCGACAATGATGCCCTTGGCCAAAAAGGGCGTATGCGTTTTTTCCTGAATATATTCAGGAAAAAACGCATACGCCCTTTTTGGCCAACCAAGCAACCTGGAAAGGCAAATCAGCGCTACAAAGAAGTCTCGCTTCCCATCGGTGAAAAGGGCCATGCTGCAAAAAGTGTCAAAACGAGAAATGCAGGACAGGCCATGGAGAAATGGCAGCCTTGCTACACTGATGGGCGGGATGTAAATTGCCAACAGCCACTCTGGAGAAGTGTACGTTGTGTCCTGAAACATCGAAAAAAAACAGCTTAGGGAGCATAGGGCACGTCCACTCATGGGCATATAAATTGGAAAAACTAAAAATCAGCAAGACACAGGCACCCGAAAGTTTAGGGCTGCTCTGTTGAGAAGAACCTCCACTTCCTGACACCTTAAATATCCCAGGAAAGAGAAAAATGGATAAAGAAGTTGTGGTCCTTATGTACAATGGAATATCACTCAGACATGAAATCAATGTCATAAGGCTAGTAGAAGCAAGATGAGTGAAGTTAGGTACGATGATTCTAAGTGAAATAAGTCACACAGAAATAGACACTTATCATAAGCTATCACTTATAGAGGGAATGTAAAAACCGCTACACTTGAACTGAATTACAAAACAGAACAGAGTCACACGTTTAGAAAACACACTATGGCTGCTTAACGGGAAAGGTGAGGTGGGGTGATGCATAAAACAAGGGTTTCAAATTCGCTCAGATACCGTTCCATACACCCAATATGTAATAGACAAGACCTACTCCTTGCTCAGTGAACTGGACTCAACACCCCCTATTCACCGCACAAGAATATATGTGACTAGTAAGAATCTTAAAACCTATATATTGATATCTCTCTGGAAGTGAGTCAAGTGGGTGTAAAGCCGCATAAACAGAGCCATGAAAAGCAGCTAAACCCCATTATAAAAATAAATTACTTTTAAAAACCCGTAAAACAAAGACAGTGAAAGAGAGAGACATTCTTACAAAATTCGTTCAGAGGCTGTGATGCAACCTGGATTGACCATATCTAGACCCACAGCTGGATGAGACATAAGGGTGGACACTCTTGGGGCTGAGAGGTTGGGTGAGGTTGCGTGAGCAAACGCAGACCCTTTAAAGTAATACTGCGTGGTACCCATCCCATGGGTCCCAAATCTCCAGGTTCAAGGGCATCTTCCTACATCGAAAACATGCATGAGAAACCCAGAAGATGGTACACCATGTGATTTTGAAAGGTTTCTAAAACGCACCTCATTTCTCATCTCCTTGTGCTCGGGTTCGCCATTCCAGCTACTTTACTAGCAATCTCCCTACTTGGAGAATCAGCACCTTTAAGCTCCTGTTCCCTACAGGTTGCAATTTGTCCTGAGGATGAACGGGAAGAGGGGCAACCAATGAGAGACTAGATCTAGGTGTTGGGACAGGCACAGGTCACTCTATTTTCCCATCAGGAAGAAGAATTATCCACAGGCTCAGCCTGCCGCCAGGAACCAGAATAGGGCCTGAGGCAATCCCGTGCTTTTGCGGCCAGCTCCCAAAAAAGACAGTTGAAAAATGGAGCTCAGGGGCACTGCAATTCACAAACCTGCAGAGTTATAAATGATAACTCTCGTCCACAAATATATTGAGGGAAGGCAACGAAAAGGAATTGAAAGCAAGGCAGAATTGCAGGAAACAGATTTCAGGAGGTAGATACGAATCGCCTTTAAAGCACATGAAAAGCGGCAAAACGTCGACAATGATGCCCTTGGCCAAAAAGGGCGTATGCGTTTTTTCCTGAATATATTCAGGAAAAAACGCATACGCCCTTTTTGGCCAACCAAGCAACCTGGAAAGGCAAATCAGCGCTACAAAGAAGTCTCGCTTCCCATCGGTCAAAAGGGCCATGCTGAAAAAGTGTCAAAACCAGAAATGCAGGACAGGCCATGGAGAAATGGCAGCCTTGCTACACTGATGGGCGGGATGTAAATTGCCAACAGCCACTCTGGAGAAGTGTACGTTGAGTCCTGAAACATCGAAAAAACACAGCTTAGGGAGCAAAGGGCACGTCCACTCATGGGCGTATAAATTTGAAAAACTAAAAATCAGCAAGACACAGGCACCCGAAAGTTTAGGGCTGCTCTGTTGACAAGAACCTCCACTTCATGACACCTTAAATATCCCAGGAAAGAGAAAAATGGATAAAGAAGTTGTGGTCCTTATGTACAATGGAATATCACTCAGACATGAAATCAATGTCATAAGGCTAGTAGAAGCAAGATGAGTGGAGTTAGGTACGACGATTCTAAGTGAAATAAGTCACACAGAAAAAGACACTTATCATAAGCTATCACTTATAGAGGGAATGTAAAAACCGCTGCACTTGAACTGAATTACATAACAGAACAGAGTCACACGTTTAGAAAACACACTATGGCTGCTTAACGGGAAAGGTGAGGTGGGGTGATGCATAAAACAAGGGTTTCAAATTCGCTCAGATACCGTTCCATACACCCAATATGTAATAGACAAGACCTACTCCTTGCTCAGTGAACTGGACTCAACACCCCCTATTCACCGCACAAGAATATATGTGACTAGTAAGAATCTTAAAACCTATATATTGATATCTCTCTGGAAGTGAGTCAAGTGGGTGTAAAGCCGCATAAACAGAGCCATGAAAAGCAGCTAAACCCCATTATAAAAATAAATTACTTTTAAAAACCCGTAAAACAAAGACAGTGAAAGAGAGAGACATTCTTACAAAATTCGTTCAGAGGCTGTGATGCAACCTGGATTGACCATATCTAGACCCACAGCTGGATGAGACATAAGGGTGGACACTCTTGGGGCTGAGAGGTTGGGTGAGGTTGCGTGAGCAAACGCAGACCCTTTAAAGTAATACTGCGTGGTACCCATCCCATGGGTCCCAAATCTCCAGGTTCAAGGGCATCTTCCTACATCGAAAACATGCATGAGAAACCCAGAAGATGGTACACCATGTGATTTTGAAAGGTTTCTAAAACGCACCTCATTTCTCATCTCCTTGTGCTCGGGTTCGCCATTCCAGCTACTTTACTAGCAATCTCCCTACTTGGAGAATCAGCACCTTTAAGCTCCTGTTCCCTACAGGTTGCAATTTGTCCTGAGGATGAACGGGAAGAGGGGCAACCAATGAGAGACTAGATCTAGGTGTTGGGACAGGCACAGGTCACTCTATTTTCCCAACAGGAAGAAGAATTAACCACAGGCTCAGCCTGCCGCCCGGAACCAGAATAGGGCCTGAGGCAATCCCGTGCTTTTGCGGCCAGCTCCCAAAAAAGACAGTTGAAAAATGGAGCTCAGGGGCACTGCAATTCACAAACCTGCAGAGTTATAAATGATAACTCTCGTCCACAAATATATTGAGGGAAGGCAACGAAGAGGAATTGAAAGCAAGGCAGAATTGCAGGAAACAGATTTCAGGAGGTAGATACGAATCGCCTTTAAAGCACATGAAAAGCGGCAAAACGTCGACAATGATGCCCTTGGCCAAAAAGGGCGTATGCGTTTTTTCCTGAATATATTCAGGAAAAAACGCATACGCCCTTTTTGGCCAACCAAGCAACCTGGAAAGGCAAATCAGCGCTACAAAGAAGTCTCGCTTCCCATCGGTGAAAAGGGCCATGCTGCAAAAAGTGTCAAAACGAGAAATGCAGGACAGGCCATGGAGAAATGGCAGCCTTGCTACACTGATGGGCGGGATGTCAATTGCCAACAGCCACTCTGGAGAAGTGTACGTTGGGTCCTGAAACATCGAAAAAAAACAGCTTAGGGAGCATAGGGCACGTCCACTCATGGGCGTATAAATTGGAAAAACTAAAAATCAGCAAGACACAGGCACCCGAAAGTTTAGGGCTGCTCTGTTGACAAGAACCTCCACTTCATGACACCTTAAATATCCCAGGAAAGAGAAAAATGGATAAAGAAGTTGTGGTCCTTATGTACAATGGAATATCACTCAGACATGAAATCAATGTTATAAGGCTAGTAGAAGCAAGATGAGTGGAGTTAGGTACGACGATTCTAAGTGAAATAAGTCACACAGAAAAAGACACTTATCATAAGCTATCACTTATAGAGGGAATGTAAAAACCGCTACACTTGAACTGAATTACAAAACAGAACAGAGTCACACGTTTAGAAAACACACTATGGCTGCTTAACGGGAAAGGTGAGGTGGGGTGATGCATAAAACAAGGGTTTCAAATTCGCTCAGATACCGTTCCATACACCCAATATGTAATAGACAAGACCTACTCCTTGCTCAGTGAACTGGACTCAACACCCCCTATTCACCGCACAAGAATATATGTGACTAGTAAGAATCTTAAAACCTATATATTGATATCTCTCTGGAAGTGAGTCAAGTGGGTGTAAAGCCGCATAAACAGAGCCATGAAAAGCAGCTAAACCCCATTATAAAAATAAATTACTTTTAAAAACCCGTAAAACAAAGACAGTGAAAGAGAGAGACATTCTTACAAAATTCGTTCAGAGGCTGTGATGCAACCTGGATTGACCATATCTAGACCCACAGCTGGATGAGACATAAGGGTGGACACTCTTGGGGCTGAGAGGTTGGGTGAGGTTGCGTGAGCAAACGCAGACCCTTTAAAGTAATACTGCGTGGTACCCATCCCATGGGTCCCAAATCTCCAGGGTCAAGGGCATCTTCCTACATCGAAAACATGCATGAGAAACCCAGAAGATGGTACACCATGTGATTTTGAAAGGTTTCTAAAACGCACCTCATTTCTCATCTCCTTGTGCTCGGGTTCGCCATTCCAGCTACTTTACTAGCAATCTCCCTACTTGGAGAATCAGCACCTTTAAGCTCCTGTTCCCTACAGGTTGCAATTTGTCCTGAGGATGAACGGGAAGATGGGCAACCAATGAGAGACTAGATCTAGGTGTTGGGACAGGCACAGGTCACTCTATTTTCCCAACAGGAAGAAGAATTAACCACAGGCTCAGCCTGCCGCCCGGAACCAGAATAGGGCCTGAGGCAATCCCGTGCTTTTGCGGCCAGCTCCCAAAAAAGACAGTTGAAAAATGGAGCTCAGGGGCACTGCAATTCACAAACCTGCAGAGTTATAAATGATAACTCTCGTCCACAAATATATTGAGGGAAGGCAACGAAGAGGAATTGAAAGCAAGGCAGAATTGCAGGAAACAGATTTCAGGAGGTAGATACGAATCGCCTTTAAAGCACATGAAAAGCGGCAAAACGTCAACAATAATGCCCTTGGCCAAAAAGGGCGTATGCGTTTTTTCCTGAATATATTCAGGAAAAAACGCATACGCCCTTTTTGGCCAACCAAGCAACCTGGAAAGGCAAATCAGCGCTACAAAGAAGTCTCGCTTCCCATCGGTGAAAAGGGCCATGCTGCAAAAAGTGTCAAAACGAGAAATGCAGGACAGGCCATGGAGAAATGGCAGCCTTGCTACACTGATGGGCGGGATGTAAATTGCCAACAGCCACTCTGGAGAAGTGTACGTTGTGTCCTGAAACATCGAAAAAAAACAGCTTAGGGAGCATAGGGCACGTCCACTCATGGGCATATAAATTGGAAAAACTAAAAATCAGCAAGACACAGGCACCCGAAAGTTTAGGGCTGCTCTGTTGAGAAGAACCTCCACTTCCTGACACCTTAAATATCCCAGGAAAGAGAAAAATGGATAAAGAAGTTGTGGTCCTTATGTACAATGGAATATCACTCAGACATGAAATCAATGTCATAAGGCTAGTAGAAGCAAGATGAGTGAAGTTAGGTACGATGATTCTAAGTGAAATAAGTCACACAGAAATAGACACTTATCATAAGCTATCACTTATAGAGGGAATGTAAAAACCGCTACACTTGAACTGAATTACAAAACAGAACAGAGTCACACGTTTAGAAAACACACTATGGCTGCTTAACGGGAAAGGTGAGGTGGGGTGATGCATAAAACAAGGGTTTCAAATTCGCTCAGATACCGTTCCATACACCCAATATGTAATAGACAAGACCTACTCCTTGCTCAGTGAACTGGACTCAACACCCCCTATTCACCGCACAAGAATATATGTGACTAGTAAGAATCTTAAAACCTATATATTGATATCTCTCTGGAAGTGAGTCAAGTGGGTGTAAAGCCGCATAAACAGAGCCATGAAAAGCAGCTAAACCCCATTATAAAAATAAATTACTTTTAAAAACCCGTAAAACAAAGACAGTGAAAGAGAGAGACATTCTTACAAAATTCGTTCAGAGGCTGTGATGCAACCTGGATTGACCATATCTAGACCCACAGCTGGATGAGACATAAGGGTGGACACTCTTGGGGCTGAGAGGTTGGGTGAGGTTGCGTGAGCAAACGCAGACCCTTTAAAGTAATACTGCGTGGTACCCATCCCATGGGTCCCAAATCTCCAGGTTCAAGGGCATCTTCCTACATCGAAAACATGCATGAGAAACCCAGAAGATGGTACACCATGTGATTTTGAAAGGTTTCTAAAACGCACCTCATTTCTCATCTCCTTGTGCTCGGGTTCGCCATTCCAGCTACTTTACTAGCAATCTCCCTACTTGGAGAATCAGCACCTTTAAGCTCCTGTTCCCTACAGGTTGCAATTTGTCCTGAGGATGAACGGGAAGAGGGGCAACCAATGAGAGACTAGATCTAGGTGTTGGGACAGGCACAGGTCACTCTATTTTCCCATCAGGAAGAAGAATTATCCACAGGCTCAGCCTGCCGCCAGGAACCAGAATAGGGCCTGAGGCAATCCCGTGCTTTTGCGGCCAGCTCCCAAAAAAGACAGTTGAAAAATGGAGCTCAGGGGCACTGCAATTCACAAACCTGCAGAGTTATAAATGATAACTCTCGTCCACAAATATATTGAGGGAAGGCAACGAAAAGGAATTGAAAGCAAGGCAGAATTGCAGGAAACAGATTTCAGGAGGTAGATACGAATCGCCTTTAAAGCACATGAAAAGCGGCAAAACGTCGACAATGATGCCCTTGGCCAAAAAGGGCGTATGCGTTTTTTCCTGAATATATTCAGGAAAAAACGCATACGCCCTTTTTGGCCAACCAAGCAACCTGGAAAGGCAAATCAGCGCTACAAAGAAGTCTCGCTTCCCATCGGTGAAAAGGGCCATGCTGCAAAAAGTGTCAAAACGAGAAATGCAGGACAGGCCATGGAGAAATGGCAGCCTTGCTACACTGATGGGCGGGATGTAAATTGCCAACAGCCACTCTGGAGAAGTGTACGTTGTGTCCTGAAACATCGAAAAAACACAGCTTAGGGAGCAAAGGGCACGTCCACTCATGGGCATATAAATTGGAAAAACTAAAAATCAGCAAGACACAGGCACCCGAAAGTTTAGGGCTGCTCTGTTGAGAAGAACCTCCACTTCCTGACACCTTAAATATCCCAGGAAAGAGAAAAATGGATAAAGAAGTTGTGGTCCTTATGTACAATGGAATATCACTCAGACATGAAATCAATGTCATAAGGCTAGTAGAAGCAAGATGAGTGAAGTTAGGTACGATGATTCTAAGTGAAATAAGTCACACAGAAATAGACACTTATCATAAGCTATCACTTATAGAGGGAATGTAAAAACCGCTACACTTGAACTGAATTACAAAACAGAACAGAGTCACACGTTTAGAAAACACACTATGGCTGCTTAACGGGAAAGGTGAGGTGGGGTGATGCATAAAACAAGGGTTTCAAATTCGCTCAGATACCGTTCCATACACCCAATATGTAATAGACAAGACCTACTCCTTGCTCAGTGAACTGGACTCAACACCCCCTATTCACCACACAAGAATATATGTGACTAGTAAGAATCTTAAAACCTATATATTGATATCTCTCTGGAAGTGAGTCAAGTGGGTGTAAAGCCGCATAAACAGAGCCATGAAAAGCAGCTAAACCCCATTATAAAAATAAATTACTTTTAAAAACCCGTAAAACAAAGACAGTGAAAGAGAGAGACATTCTTACAAAATTCGTTCAGAGGCTGTGATGCAACCTGGATTGACCATATCTAGACCCACAGCTGGATGAGACATAAGGGTGGACACTCTTGGGGCTGAGAGGTTGGGTGAGGTTGCGTGAGCAAACGCAGACCCTTTAAAGTAATACTGCGTGGTACCCATCCCATGGGTCCCAAATCTCCAGGTTCAAGGGCATCTTCCTACATCGAAAACATGCATGAGAAACCCAGAAGATGGTACACCATGTGATTTTGAAAGGTTTCTAAAACGCACCTCATTTCTCATCTCCTTGTGCTCGGGTTCGCCATTCCAGCTACTTTACTAGCAATCTCCCTACTTGGAGAATCAGCACCTTTAAGCTCCTGTTCCCTACAGGTTGCAATTCGTCCTGAGGATGAACGGGAAGAGGGGCAACCAATGAGAGACTAGATCTAGGTGTTGGGACAGGCACAGGTCACTCTATTTTCCCAACAGGAAGAAGAATTAACCACAGGCTCAGCCTGCCGCCCGGAACCAGAATAGGGCCTGAGGCAATCCCGTGCTTTTGCGGCCAGCTCCCAAAAAAGACAGTTGAAAAATGGAGCTCAGGGGCACTGCAATTCACAAACCTGCAGAGTTATAAATGATAACTCTCGTCCACAAATATATTGAGGGAAGGCAACGAAAAGGAATTGAAAGCAAGGCAGAATTGCAGGAAACAGATTTCAGGAGGTAGATACGAATCGCCTTTAAAGCACATGAAAAGCGGCAAAACGTCGACAATGATGCCCTTGGCCAAAAAGGGCGTATGCGTTTTTTCCTGAATATATTCAGGAAAAAACGCATACGCCCTTTTTGGCCAACCAAGCAACCTGGAAAGGCAAATCAGCGCTACAAAGAAGTCTCGCTTCCCATCGGTGAAAAGGGCCATGCTGCAAAAAGTGTCAAAACGAGAAATGCAGGACAGGCCATGGAGAAATGGCAGCCTTGCTACACTGATGGGCGGGATGTAAATTGCCAACAGCCACTCTGGAGAAGTGTACGTTGGGTCCTGAAACATCGAAAAAAAACAGCTTAGGGAGCATAGGGCACGTCCACTCATGGGCATATAAATTGGAAAAACTAAAAATCAGCAAGACACAGGCACCCGAAAGTTTAGGGCTGCTCTGTTGAGAAGAACCTCCACTTCCTGACACCTTAAATATCCCAGGAAAGAGAAAAATGGATAAAGAAGTTGTGGTCCTTATGTACAATGGAATATCACTCAGACATGAAATCAATGTCATAAGGCTAGTAGAAGCAAGATGAGTGAAGTTAGGTACGATGATTCTAAGTGAAATAAGTCACACAGAAATAGACACTTATCATAAGCTATCACTTATAGAGGGAATGTAAAAACCGCTACACTTGAACTGAATTACAAAACAGAACAGAGTCGCACGTTTAGAAAACACACTATGGCTGCTTAACGGGAAAGGTGAGGTGGGGTGATGCATAAAACAAGGGTTTCAAATTCGCTCAGATACCGTTCCATACACCCAATATGTAATAGACAAGACCTACTCCTTGCTCAGTGAACTGGACTCAACACCCCCTATTCACCGCACAAGAATATATGTGACTAGTAAGAATCTTAAAACCTATATATTGATATCTCTCTGGAAGTGAGTCAAGTGGGTGTAAAGCCGCATAAACAGAGCCATGAAAAGCAGCTAAACCCCATTATAAAAATAAATTACTTTTAAAAACCCGTAAAACAAAGACAGTGAAAGAGAGAGACATTCTTACAAAATTCGTTCAGAGGCTGTGATGCAACCTGGATTGACCATATCTAGACCCACAGCTGGATGAGACATAAGGGTGGACACTCTTGGGGCTGAGAGGTTGGGTGAGGTTGCGTGAGCAAACGCAGACCCTTTAAAGTAATACTGCGTGGTACCCATCCCATGGGTCCCAAATCTCCAGGTTCAAGGGCATCTTCCTACATCGAAAACATGCATGAGAAACCCAGAAGATGGTACACCATGTGATTTTGAAAGGTTTCTAAAACGCACCTCATTTCTCATCTCCTTGTGCTCGGGTTCGCCATTCCAGCTACTTTACTAGCAATCTCCCTACTTGGAGAATCAGCACCTTTAAGCTCCTGTTCCCTACAGGTTGCAATTTGTCCTGAGGATGAACGGGAAGAGGGGCAACCAATGAGAGACTAGATCTAGGTGTTGGGACAGGCACAGGTCACTCTATTTTCCCATCAGGAAGAAGAATTATCCACAGGCTCAGCCTGCCGCCAGGAACCAGAATAGGGCCTGAGGCAATCCCGTGCTTTTGCGGCCAGCTCCCAAAAAAGACAGTTGAAAAATGGAGCTCAGGGGCACTGCAATTCACAAACCTGCAGAGTTATAAATGATAACTCTCGTCCACAAATATATTGAGGGAAGGCAACGAAAAGGAATTGAAAGCAAGGCAGAATTGCAGGAAACAGATTTCAGGAGGTAGATACGAATCGCCTTTAAAGCACATGAAAAGCGGCAAAACGTCGACAATGATGCCCTTGGCCAAAAAGGGCGTATGCGTTTTTTCCTGAATATATTCAGGAAAAAACGCATACGCCCTTTTTGGCCAACCAAGCAACCTGGAAAGGCAAATCAGCGCTACAAAGAAGTCTCGCTTCCCATCGGTCAAAAGGGCCATGCTGCAAAAAGTGTCAAAACCAGAAATGCAGGACAGGCCATGGAGAAATGGCAGCCTTGCTACACTGATGGGCGGGATGTAAATTGCCAACAGCCACTCTGGAGAAGTGTACGTTGTGTCCTGAAACATCGAAAAAACACAGCTTAGGGAGCAAAGGGCACGTCCACTCATGGGCATATAAATTGGAAAAACTAAAAATCAGCAAGACACAGGCACCCGAAAGTTTAGGGCTGCTCTGTTGAGAAGAACCTCCACTTCCTGACACCTTAAATATCCCAGGAAAGAGAAAAATGGATAAAGAAGTTGTGGTCCTTATGTACAATGGAATATCACTCAGACATGAAATCAATGTCATAAGGCTAGTAGAAGCAAGATGAGTGAAGTTAGGTACGATGATTTTAAGTGAAATAAGTCACACAGAAATAGACACTTATCATAAGCTATCACTTATAGAGGGAATGTAAAAACCGCTACACTTGAACTGAATTACAAAACAGAACAGAGTCACACGTTTAGAAAACACACTATGGCTGCTTAACGGGAAAGGTGAGGTGTGGTGATGCATAAAACAAGGGTTTCAAATTCGCTCAGATACCGTTCCATACACCCAATATGTAATAGACAAGACCTACTCCTTGCTCAGTGAACTGGACTCAACACCCCCTATTCACCGCACAAGAATATATGTGACTAGTAAGAATCTTAAAACCTATATATTGATATCTCTCTGGAAGTGAGTCAAGTGGGTGTAAAGCCGCATAAACAGAGCCATGAAAAGCAGCTAAACCCCATTATAAAAATAAATTACTTTTAAAAACCCGTAAAACAAAGACAGTGAAAGAGAGAGACATTCTTACAAAATTCGTTCAGAGGCTGTGATGCAACCTGGATTGACCATATCTAGACCCACAGCTGGATGAGACATAAGGGTGGACACTCTTGGGGCTGAGAGGTTGGGTGAGGTTGCGTGAGCAAACGCAGACCCTTTAAAGTAATACTGCGTGGTACCCATCCCATGGGTCCCAAATCTCCAGGTTCAAGGGCATCTTCCTACATCGAAAACATGCATGAGAAACCCAGAAGATGGTACACCATGTGATTTTGAAAGGTTTCTAAAACGCACCTCATTTCTCATCTCCTTGTGCTCGGGTTCGCCATTCCAGCTACTTTACTAGCAATCTCCCTACTTGGAGAATCAGCACCTTTAAGCTCCTGTTCCCTACAGGTTGCAATTTGTCCTGAGGATGAACGGGAAGAGGGGCAACCAATGAGAGACTAGATCTAGGTGTTGGGACAGGCACAGGTCACTCTATTTTCCCATCAGGAAGAAGAATTATCCACAGGCTCAGCCTGCCGCCAGGAACCAGAATAGGGCCTGAGGCAATCCCGTGCTTTTGCGGCCAGCTCCCAAAAAAGACAGTTGAAAAATGGAGCTCAGGGGCACTGCAATTCACAAACCTGCAGAGTTATAAATGATAACTCTCGTCCACAAATATATTGAGGGAAGGCAACGAAAAGGAATTGAAAGCAAGGCAGAATTGCAGGAAACAGATTTCAGGAGGTAGATACGAATCGCCTTTAAAGCACATGAAAAGCGGCAAAACGTCAACAATGATGCCCTTGGCCAAAAAGGGCGTATGCGTTTTTTCCTGAATATATTCAGGAAAAAACGCATACGCCCTTTTTGGCCAACCAAGCAACCTGGAAAGGCAAATCAGCGCTACAAAGAAGTCTCGCTTCCCATCGGTGAAAAGGGCCATGCTGCAAAAAGTGTCAAAACGAGAAATGCAGGACAGGCCATGGAGAAATGGCAGCCTTGCTACACTGATGGGCGGGATGTAAATTGCCAACAGCCACTCTGGAGAAGTGTACGTTGTGTCCTGAAACATCGAAAAAAAACAGCTTAGGGAGCATAGGGCACGTCCACTCATGGGCATATAAATTGGAAAAACTAAAAATCAGCAAGACACAGGCACCCGAAAGTTTAGGGCTGCTCTGTTGAGAAGAACCTCCACTTCCTGACACCTTAAATATCCCAGGAAAGAGAAAAATGGATAAAGAAGTTGTGGTCCTTATGTACAATGGAATATCACTCAGACATGAAATCAATGTCATAAGGCTAGTAGAAGCAAGATGAGTGAAGTTAGGTACGATGATTCTAAGTGAAATAAGTCACACAGAAATAGACACTTATCATAAGCTATCACTTATAGAGGGAATGTAAAAACCGCTACACTTGAACTGAATTACAAAACAGAACAGAGTCACACGTTTAGAAAACACACTATGGCTGCTTAACGGGAAAGGTGAGGTGGGGTGATGCATAAAACAAGGGTTTCAAATTCGCTCAGATACCGTTCCATACACCCAATATGTAATAGACAAGACCTACTCCTTGCTCAGTGAACTGGACTCAACACCCCCTATTCACCGCACAAGAATATATGTGACTAGTAAGAATCTTAAAACCTATATATTGATATCTCTCTGGAAGTGAGTCAAGTGGGTGTAAAGCCGCATAAACAGAGCCATGAAAAGCAGCTAAACCCCATTATAAAAATAAATTACTTTTAAAAACCCGTAAAACAAAGACAGTGAAAGAGAGAGACATTCTTACAAAATTCGTTCAGAGGCTGTGATGCAACCTGGATTGACCATATCTAGACCCACAGCTGGATGAGACATAAGGGTGGACACTCTTGGGGCTGAGAGGTTGGGTGAGGTTGCGTGAGCAAACGCAGACCCTTTAAAGTAATACTGCGTGGTACCCATCCCATGGGTCCCAAATCTCCAGGTTCAAGGGCATCTTCCTACATCGAAAACATGCATGAGAAACCCAGAAGATGGTACACCATGTGATTTTGAAAGGTTTCTAAAACGCACCTCATTTCTCATCTCCTTGTGCTCGGGTTCGCCATTCCAGCTACTTTACTAGCAATCTCCCTACTTGGAGAATCAGCACCTTTAAGCTCCTGTTCCCTACAGGTTGCAATTTGTCCTGAGGATGAACGGGAAGAGGGGCAACCAATGAGAGACTAGATCTAGGTGTTGGGACAGGCACAGGTCACTCTATTTTCCCATCAGGAAGAAGAATTATCCACAGGCTCAGCCTGCCGCCAGGAACCAGAATAGGGCCTGAGGCAATCCCGTGCTTTTGCGGCCAGCTCCCAAAAAAGACAGTTGAAAAATGGAGCTCAGGGGCACTGCAATTCACAAACCTGCAGAGTTATAAATGATAACTCTCGTCCACAAATATATTGAGGGAAGGCAACGAAAAGGAATTGAAAGCAAGGCAGAATTGCAGGAAACAGATTTCAGGAGGTAGATACGAATCGCCTTTAAAGCACATGAAAAGCGGCAAAACGTCAACAATGATGCCCTTGGCCAAAAAGGGCGTATGCGTTTTTTCCTGAATATATTCAGGAAAAAACGCATACGGCCTTTTTGGCCAACCAAGCAACCTGGAAAGGCAAATCAGCGCTACAAAGAAGTCTCGCTTCCCATCGGTGAAAAGGGCCATGCTGCAAAAAGTGTCAAAACGAGAAATGCAGGACAGGCCATGGAGAAATGGCAGCCTTGCTACACTGATGGGCGGGATGTAAATTGCCAACAGCCACTCTGGAGAAGTGTACGTTGTGTCCTGAAACATCGAAAAAAAACAGCTTAGGGAGCATAGGGCACGTCCACTCATGGGCATATAAATTGGAAAAACTAAAAATCAGCAAGACACAGGCACCCGAAAGTTTAGGGCTGCTCTGTTGAGAAGAACCTCCACTTCCTGACACCTTAAATATCCCAGGAAAGAGAAAAATGGATAAAGAAGTTGTGGTCCTTATGTACAATGGAATATCACTCAGACATGAAATCAATGTCATAAGGCTAGTAGAAGCAAGATGAGTGAAGTTAGGTACGATGATTCTAAGTGAAATAAGTCACACAGAAATAGACACTTATCATAAGCTATCACTTATAGAGGGAATGTAAAAACCGCTACACTTGAACTGAATTACAAAACAGAACAGAGTCACACGTTTAGAAAACACACTATGGCTGCTTAACGGGAAAGGTGAGGTGGGGTGATGCATAAAACAAGGGTTTCAAATTCGCTCAGATACCGTTCCATACACCCAATATGTAATAGACAAGACCTACTCCTTGCTCAGTGAACTGGACTCAACACCCCCTATTCACCGCACAAGAATATATGTGACTAGTAAGAATCTTAAAACCTATATATTGATATCTCTCTGGAAGTGAGTCAAGTGGGTGTAAAGCCGCATAAACAGAGCCATGAAAAGCAGCTAAACCCCATTATAAAAATAAATTACTTTTAAAAACCCGTAAAACAAAGACAGTGAAAGAGAGAGACATTCTTACAAAATTCGTTCAGAGGCTGTGATGCAACCTGGATTGACCATATCTAGACCCACAGCTGGATGAGACATAAGGGTGGACACTCTTGGGGCTGAGAGGTTGGGTGAGGTTGCGTGAGCAAACGCAGACCCTTTAAAGTAATACTGCGTGGTACCCATCCCATGGGTCCCAAATCTCCAGGTTCAAGGGCATCTTCCTACATCGAAAACATGCATGAGAAACCCAGAAGATGGTACACCATGTGATTTTGAAAGGTTTCTAAAACGCACCTCATTTCTCATCTCCTTGTGCTCGGGTTCGCCATTCCAGCTACTTTACTAGCAATCTCCCTACTTGGAGAATCAGCACCTTTAAGCTCCTGTTCCCTACAGGTTGCAATTTGTCCTGAGGATGAACGGGAAGAGGGGCAACCAATGAGAGACTAGATCTAGGTGTTGGGACAGGCACAGGTCACTCTATTTTCCCATCAGGAAGAAGAATTATCCACAGGCTCAGCCTGCCGCCAGGAACCAGAATAGGGCCTGAGGCAATCCCGTGCTTTTGCGGCCAGCTCCCAAAAAAGACAGTTGAAAAATGGAGCTCAGGGGCACTGCAATTCACAAACCTGCAGAGTTATAAATGATAACTCTCGTCCACAAATATATTGAGGGAAGGCAACGAAAAGGAATTGAAAGCAAGGCAGAATTGCAGGAAACAGATTTCAGGAGGTAGATACGAATCGCCTTTAAAGCACATGAAAAGCGGCAAAACGTCGACAATGATGCCCTTGGCCAAAAAGGGCGTATGCGTTTTTTCCTGAATATATTCAGGAAAAAACGCATACGCCCTTTTTGGCCAACCAAGCAACCTGGAAAGGCAAATCAGCGCTACAAAGAAGTCTCGCTTCCCATCGGTCAAAAGGGCCATGCTGCAAAAAGTGTCAAAACCAGAAATGCAGGACAGGCCATGGAGAAATGGCAGCCTTGCTACACTGATGGGCGGGATGTAAATTGCCAACAGCCACTCTGGAGAAGTGTACGTTGAGTCCTGAAACATCGAAAAAACACAGCTTAGGGAGCAAAGGGCACGTCCACTCATGGGCGTATAAATTTGAAAAACTAAAAATCAGCAAGACACAGGCACCCGAAAGTTTAGGGCTGCTCTGTTGACAAGAACCTCCACTTCATGACACCTTAAATATCCCAGGAAAGAGAAAAATGGATAAAGAAGTTGTGGTCCTTATGTACAATGGAATATCACTCAGACATGAAATCAATGTCATAAGGCTAGTAGAAGCAAGATGAGTGGAGTTAGGTACGACGATTCTAAGTGAAATAAGTCACACAGAAAAAGACACTTATCATAAGCTATCACTTATAGAGGGAATGTAAAAACCGCTGCACTTGAACTGAATTACATAACAGAACAGAGTCACACGTTTAGAAAACACACTATGGCTGCTTAACGGGAAAGGTGAGGTGGGGTGATGCATAAAACAAGGGTTTCAAATTCGCTCAGATACCGTTCCATACACCCAATATGTAATAGACAAGACCTACTCCTTGCTCAGTGAACTGGACTCAACACCCCCTATTCACCGCACAAGAATATATGTGACTAGTAAGAATCTTAAAACCTATATATTGATATCTCTCTGGAAGTGAGTCAAGTGGGTGTAAAGCCGCATAAACAGAGCCATGAAAAGCAGCTAAACCCCATTATAAAAATAAATTACTTTTAAAAACCCGTAAAACAAAGACAGTGAAAGAGAGAGACATTCTTACAAAATTCGTTCAGAGGCTGTGATGCAACCTGGATTGACCATATCTAGACCCACAGCTGGATGAGACATAAGGGTGGACACTCTTGGGGCTGAGAGGTTGGGTGAGGTTGCGTGAGCAAACGCAGACCCTTTAAAGTAATACTGCGTGGTACCCATCCCATGGGTCCCAAATCTCCAGGTTCAAGGGCATCTTCCTACATCGAAAACATGCATGAGAAACCCAGAAGATGGTACACCATGTGATTTTGAAAGGTTTCTAAAACGCACCTCATTTCTCATCTCCTTGTGCTCGGGTTCGCCATTCCAGCTACTTTACTAGCAATCTCCCTACTTGGAGAATCAGCACCTTTAAGCTCCTGTTCCCTACAGGTTGCAATTTGTCCTGAGGATGAACGGGAAGAGGGGCAACCAATGAGAGACTAGATCTAGGTGTTGGGACAGGCACAGGTCACTCTATTTTCCCAACAGGAAGAAGAATTAACCACAGGCTCAGCCTGCCGCCCGGAACCAGAATAGGGCCTGAGGCAATCCCGTGCTTTTGCGGCCAGCTCCCAAAAAAGACAGTTGAAAAATGGAGCTCAGGGGCACTGAAATTCACAAACCTGCAGAGTTATAAATGATAACTCTCGTCCACAAATATATTGAGGGAAGGCAACGAAGAGGAATTGAAAGCAAGGCAGAATTGCAGGAAACAGATTTCAGGAGGTAGATACGAATCGCCTTTAAAGCACATGAAAAGCGGCAAAACGTCGACAATGATGCCCTTGGCCAAAAAGGGCGTATGCGTTTTTTCCTGAATATATTCAGGAAAAAACGCATACGCCCTTTTTGGCCAACCAAGCAACCTGGAAAGGCAAATCAGCGCTACAAAGAAGTCTCGCTTCCCATCGGTGAAAAGGGCCATGCTGCAAAAAGTGTCAAAACGAGAAATGCAGGACAGGCCATGGAGAAATGGCAGCCTTGCTACACTGATGGGCGGGATGTCAATTGCCAACAGCCACTCTGGAGAAGTGTACGTTGGGTCCTGAAACATCGAAAAAAAACAGCTTAGGGAGCATAGGGCACGTCCACTCATGGGCGTATAAATTGGAAAAACTAAAAATCAGCAAGACACAGGCACCCGAAAGTTTAGGGCTGCTCTGTTGACAAGAACCTCCACTTCATGACACCTTAAATATCCCAGGAAAGAGAAAAATGGATAAAGAAGTTGTGGTCCTTATGTACAATGGAATATCACTCAGACATGAAATCAATGTTATAAGGCTAGTAGAAGCAAGATGAGTGGAGTTAGGTACGACGATTCTAAGTGAAATAAGTCACACAGAAAAAGACACTTATCATAAGCTATCACTTATAGAGGGAATGTAAAAACCGCTACACTTGAACTGAATTACAAAACAGAACAGAGTCACACGTTTAGAAAACACACTATGGCTGCTTAACGGGAAAGGTGAGGTGGGGTGATGCATAAAACAAGGGTTTCAAATTCGCTCAGATACCGTTCCATACACCCAATATGTAATAGACAAGACCTACTCCTTGCTCAGTGAACTGGACTCAACACCCCCTATTCACCGCACAAGAATATATGTGACTAGTAAGAATCTTAAAACCTATATATTGATATCTCTCTGGAAGTGAGTCAAGTGGGTGTAAAGCCGCATAAACAGAGCCATGAAAAGCAGCTAAACCCCATTATAAAAATAAATTACTTTTAAAAACCCGTAAAACAAAGACAGTGAAAGAGAGAGACATTCTTACAAAATTCGTTCAGAGGCTGTGATGCAACCTGGATTGACCATATCTAGACCCACAGCTGGATGAGACATAAGGGTGGACACTCTTGGGGCTGAGAGGTTGGGTGAGGTTGCGTGAGCAAACGCAGACCCTTTAAAGTAATACTGCGTGGTACCCATCCCATGGGTCCCAAATCTCCAGGGTCAAGGGCATCTTCCTACATCGAAAACATGCATGAGAAACCCAGAAGATGGTACACCATGTGATTTTGAAAGGTTTCTAAAACGCACCTCATTTCTCATCTCCTTGTGCTCGGGTTCGCCATTCCAGCTACTTTACTAGCAATCTCCCTCCTTGGAGAATCAGCACCTTTAAGCTCCTGTTCCCTACAGGTTGCAATTTGTCCTGAGGATGAACGGGAAGATGGGCAACCAATGAGAGACTAGATCTAGGTGTTGGGACAGGCACAGGTCACTCTATTTTCCCAACAGGAAGAAGAATTAACCACAGGCTCAGCCTGCCGCCCGGAACCAGAATAGGGCCTGAGGCAATCCCGTGCTTTTGCGGCCAGCTCCCAAAAAAGACAGTTGAAAAATGGAGCTCAGGGGCACTGCAATTCACAAACCTGCAGAGTTATAAATGATAACTCTCGTCCACAAATATATTGAGGGAAGGCAACGAAGAGGAATTGAAAGCAAGGCAGAATTGCAGGAAACAGATTTCAGGAGGTAGATACGAATCGCCTTTAAAGCACATGAAAAGCGGCAAAACGTCGACAATGATGCCCTTGGCCAAAAAGGGCGTATGCGTTTTTTCCTGAATATATTCAGGAAAAAACGCATACGCCCTTTTTGGCCAACCAAGCAACCTGGAAATGCAAATCAGCGCTACAAAGAAGTCTCGTTTCCCATCGGTGAAAAGGGCCATGCTGCAAAAAGTGTCAAAACGAGAAATGCAGGACAGGCCATGGAGAAATGGCAGCCTTGCTACACTGATGGGCGGGATGTCAATTGCCAACAGCCACTCTGGAGAAGTGTACGTAGGGTCCTGAAACATCGAAAAAAAACAGCTTAGGGAGCATAGGGCACGTCCACTCATGGGCATATAAATTGGAAAAACTAAAAATCAGCAAGACACAGGCACCCGAAAGTTTAGGGCTGCTCTGTTGACAAGAACCTCCACTTCATGACACCTTAAATATCCCAGGAAAGAGAAAAATGGATAAAGAAGTTGTGCTCCTTATGTACAATGGAATATCACTCAGACATGAAATCAATGTTATAAGGCTAGTAGAAGCAAGATGAGTGGAGTTAGGTACGACGATTCTAAGTGAAATAAGTCACACAGAAAAAGACACTTATCATAAGCTATCACTTATAGAGGGAATGTAAAAACCGCTACACTTGAACTGAATTACAAAACAGAACAGAGTCACACGTTTAGAAAACACACTATGGCTGCTTAACGGGAAAGGTGAGGTGGGGTGATGCATAAAACAAGGGTTTCAAATTCGCTCAGGTACCGTTCCATACACCCAATATGTAATAGACAAGACCTACTCCTTGCTCAGTGAACTGGACTCAACACCCCCTATTCACCGCACAAGAATATATGTGACTAGTAAGAATCTTAAAACCTATATATTGATATCTCTCTGGAAGTGAGTCAAGTGGGTGTAAAGCCGCATAAACAGAGCCATGAAAAGCAGCTAAACCCCATTATAAAAATAAATTACTTTTAAAAACCCGTAAAACAAAGACAGTGAAAGAGAGAGACATTCTTACAAAATTCGTTCAGAGGCTGTGATGCAACCTGGATTGACCATATCTAGACCCACAGCTGGATGAGACATAAGGGTGGACACTCTTGGGGCTGAGAGGTTGGGTGAGGTTGCGTGAGCAAACGCAGACCCTTTAAAGTAATACTGCGTGGTACCCATCCCATGGGTCCCAAATCTCCAGGTTCAAGGGCATCTTCCTACATCGAAAACATGCATGAGAAACCCAGAAGATGGTACACCATGTGATTTTGAAAGGTTTCTAAAACGCACCTCATTTCTCATATCCTTGTGCTCGGGTTCGCCATTCCAGCTACTTTACTAGCAATCTCCCTACTTGGAGAATCAGCACCTTTAAGCTCCTGTTCCCTACGGGTTGCAATTTGTCCTGAGGATGAACGGGAAGATGGGCAACCAATGAGAGACTAGATCTAGGTGTTGGGACAGGCACAGGTCACTCTATTTTCCCATCAGGAAGAAGAATTATCCACAGGCTCAGCCTGCCGCCAGGAACCAGAATAGGGCCTGAGGCAATCCCGTGCTTTTGCGGCCAGCTCCCAAAAAAGACAGTTGAAAAATGGAGCTCAGGGGCACTGCAATTCACAAACCTGCAGAGTTATAAATGATAACTCTCGTCCACAAATATATTGAGGGAAGGCAACGAAGAGGAATTGAAAGCAAGGCAGAATTGCAGGAAACAGATTTCAGGAGGTAGATACGAATCGCCTTTAAAGCACATGAAAAGCAGCAAAACGTCGACAATGATGCCCTTGGCCAAAAAGGGCGTATGCGTTTTTTCCTGAATATATTCAGGAAAAAACGCATACGCCCTTTTTGGCCAACCAAGCAACCTGGAAAGGCAAATCAGCGCTACAAAGAAGTCTCGCTTCCCATCGGTCAAAAGGGCCATGCTGCAAAAAGTGTCAAAACCAGAAATGCAGGACAGGCCATGGAGAAATGGCAGCCTTGCTACACTGATGGGCGGGATGTAAATTGCCAACAGCCACTCTGGAGAAGTGTACGTTGTGTCCTGAAACATCGAAAAAACACAGCTTAGGGAGCAAAGGGCACGTCCACTCATGGGCGTATAAATTTGAAAAACTAAAAATCAGCAAGACACAGGCACCCGAAAGTTTAGGGCTGCTCTGTTGACAAGAACCTCCACTTCATGACACCTTAAATATCCCAGGAAAGAGAAAAATGGATAAAGAAGTTGTGGTCCTTATGTACAATGGAATATCACTCAGACATGAAATCAATGTCATAAGGCTAGTAGAAGCAAGATGAGTGGAGTTAGGTACGACGATTCTAAGTGAAATAAGTCACACAGAAAAAGACACTTATCATAAGCTATCACTTATAGAGGGAATGTAAAAACCGCTGCACTTGAACTGAATTACATAACAGAACAGAGTCACACGTTTAGAAAACACACTATGGCTGCTTAACGGGAAAGGTGAGGTGGGGTGATGCATAAAACAAGGGTTTCAAATTCGCTCAGATACCGTTCCATACACCCAATATGTAATAGACAAGACCTACTCCTTGCTCAGTGAACTGGACTCAACACCCCCTATTCACCGCACAAGAATATATGTGACTAGTAAGAATCTTAAAACCTATATATTGATATCTCTCTGGAAGTGAGTCAAGTGGGTGTAAAGCCGCATAAACAGAGCCATGAAAAGCAGCTAAACCCCATTATAAAAATAAATTACTTTTAAAAACCCGTAAAACAAAGACAGTGAAAGAGAGAGACATTCTTACAAAATTCGTTCAGAGGCTGTGATGCAACCTGGATTGACCATATCTAGACCCACAGCTGGATGAGACATAAGGGTGGACACTCTTGGGGCTGAGAGGTTGGGTGAGGTTGCGTGAGCAAACGCAGACCCTTTAAAGTAATACTGCGTGGTACCCATCCCATGGGTCCCAAATCTCCAGGTTCAAGGGCATCTTCCTACATCGAAAACATGCATGAGAAACCCAGAAGATGGTACACCATGTGATTTTGAAAGGTTTCTAAAACGCACCTCATTTCTCATCTCCTTGTGCTCGGGTTCGCCATTCCAGCTACTTTACTAGCAATCTCCCTCCTTGGAGAATCAGCACCTTTAAGCTCCTGTTCCCTACAGGTTGCAATTTGTCCTGAGGATGAACGGGAAGATGGGCAACCAATGAGAGACTAGATCTAGGTGTTGGGACAGGCACAGGTCACTCTATTTTCCCAACAGGAAGAAGAATTAACCACAGGCTCAGCCTGCCGCCCGGAACCAGAATAGGGCCTGAGGCAATCCCGTGCTTTTGCGGCCAGCTCCCAAAAAAGAGAGTTGAAAAATGGAGCTCAGGGGCACTGCAATTCACAAACCTGCAGAGTTATAAATGATAACTCTCGTCCACAAATATATTGAGGGAAGGCAACGAAGAGGAATTGAAAGCAAGGCAGAATTGCAGGAAACAGATTTCAGGAGGTAGATACGAATCGCCTTTAAAGCACATGAAAAGCGGCAAAACGTCGACAATGATGCCCTTGGCCAAAAAGGGCGTATGCGTTTTTCCCTGAATATATTCAGGAAAAAACGCATACGCCCTTTTTGGCCAACCAAGCAACCTGGAAAGGCAAATCAGCGCTACAAAGAAGTCTCGCTTCCCATCGGTGAAAAGGGCCATGCTGCAAAAAGTGTCAAAACGAGAAATGCAGGACAGGCCATGGAGAAATGGCAGCCTTGCTACACTGATGGGCGGGATGTCAATTGCCAACAGCCACTCTGGAGAAGTGTACGTTGGGTCCTGAAACATCGAAAAAAAACAGCTTAGGGAGCATAGGGCACGTCCACTCATGGGCATATAAATTGGAAAAACTAAAAATCAGCAAGACACAGGCACCCGAAAGTTTAGGGCTGCTCTGTTGACAAGAACCTCCACTTCATGACACCTTAAATATCCCAGGAAAGAGAAAAATGGATAAAGAAGTTGTGCTCCTTATGTACAATGGAATATCACTCAGACATGAAATCAATGTCATAAGGCTAGTAGAAGCAAGATGAGTGGAGTTAGGTACGACGATTCTAAGTGAAATAAGTCACACAGAAAAAGACACTTATCATAAGCTATCACTTATAGAGGGAATGTAAAAACCGCTACACTTGAACTGAATTACAAAACAGAACAGAGTCACACGTTTAGAAAACACACTATGGCTGCTTAACGGGAAAGGTGAGGTGGGGTGATGCATAAAACAAGGGTTTCAAATTCGCTCAGGTACCGTTCCATACACCCAATATGTAATAGACAAGACCTACTCCTTGCTCAGTGAACTGGACTCAACACCCCCTATTCACCGCACAAGAATATATGTGACTAGTAAGAATCTTAAAACCTATATATTGATATCTCTCTGGAAGTGAGTCAAGTGGGTGTAAAGCCGCATAAACAGAGCCATGAAAAGCAGCTAAACCCCATTATAAAAATAAATTACTTTTAAAAACCCGTAAAACAAAGACAGTGAAAGAGAGAGACATTCTTACAAAATTCGTTCAGGGGCTGTGATGCAACCTGGATTGACCATATCTAGACCCACAGCTGGATGAGACATAAGGGTGGACACTCTTGGGACTGAGAGGTTGGGTGAGCAAACGCAGACCCTTTAAAGTAATACTGCGTGGTACCCATCCCATGGGTCCCAAATTTCCAGGTTCAAGGGCATCTTCCTACATCGAAAACATGCATGAGAAATGCAGAAGATGGTACACCGTGTGATTTTGAAAGGTTTCTAAAACGCACCTCATTTCTCATCTCCTTGTGCTCGGTTTCGCCATTCCAGCTACTTTACTAGCAATCTCCCTACTTGGAGAATCAGCACCTTTAACCTCCTCTTCCCTACAGGTTTCAATTTGTCCTGAGGATGAACGGGAAGAGGGGCAACCAATGAGAGACTAGATCTAGGTGTTGGGACAGGCACAGGTCACTCTATTTTCCAAACAGGAAGAAGAATTAACCACAGGCTCAGCCTGCCGCCCAGAACCAGAATAGGGCTTGAGGCAATCCTGTGCTTTTGCGGCCAGCTCCCAAAAAAGACAGTTGAAAAATGGAGCACAGGGGCACTGCAATTCACAAACCCGCAGAATTATAAATGATAACTCTCATCCACAGATATATTGAGGGAAGGCAACGAAGAGGATTTGAAAGCAAGGCAGAATTGCAGGAAACAGATTTCAGGAGGTAGATACGAATCGCCTTTAAAGCACATGAAAAGCGGCAAAACGTCGACAATGATGCCCTTGGCCAAAAAGTGCGTATGCGTTTTTTCCTGCGTTTTTTCCTGAATATATTCAGGAAAAAACGCATACGCCCTTTTTGGCCAACCAAGCAACCTGGAAAGGCAAATCAGCGCTACAAAGAAGTCTCGCTTCCCATCGGTCAAAAGGGCCATGCTGCAAAAAGCGTCAAAACCAGAAATGCAGGACAGGCCATGGAGAAATGGCAGCCTTGCTCCGCTGATGGGCGGGATGTAAATTGCCAACAGCCACTCTGGAGAAGTGTACGGTGTGTCCTGAAACATCGAAAAAACACAGCTTAGGGAGCATTGGGCACGTCCACTCATGGGCGTATGAAATGGGAAAACTAAAAATCAGCAAGACACAGGCACCCCAAAGTTTAGGGCTGCTCTGTTGACAAGAACCTCCACTTCATGACACCTTAAATATCCCAGGAAAGAGAAAAATGGATAAAGAAGTTGTGGTCCTTATGTACAATGGAATATCACTCAGACATGAAATCAATGTCATAAGGCTAGTAGAAGCAAGATGAGTGGATTTAGGTATGACGATTCTAAGTGAAATAAGTCACACAGAAAAAGACACTTATCATAAGCTATCACTTATAGAGGGAATGTAAAAACCGCTACACTTGAACTGAATTACAAAAGAGAACAGAGTCACACGTTTAGAAAACACACTATGGCTGCTTAACGGGAAAGGTGAGGTGGGGTGATGCATAAAACAAGGGTTTCAAATTCGCTCAGATACCGTTCCATACACCCAATATGTAATAGACAAGACCTACTCCTTGCTCAGTGAACTGGACTCAACACCCCCTATTCACCGCACAAGAATATATCTGACTAGTAAGAATCTTAAAACCTATGTATTGATATCTGTCTGGAAGTGAGTCAAGTGGGTGTAAAGCCGCCTAAACACAGCCGTGAAAAGCAGCTAAACCCCATTATAAAAATAAATTACTTTTAAAAACCCGTAAAACAAACACAGTGAAAGAGAGAGAAATTCTTACACAATTCGTTCAGGGGCTGTGATGCAACCTGGATTGACCATATCTAGACCCACAGCTGGATGAGACATAAGGGTGGACATTGTTGGGGTTGAGAGGTTGGGTGAGGTTGGGTGAGCAAACACAGACCCTTTAAAGTAATACTGCGTGGTACCCATCCCATGGGTTCCAAATCTCCAGATTCAAGGGCATTTTCCTACATCGAAAACATGCATGAGAAACCCAGAAGATGGTACACCGTGTGATTTTGAATGGTTTCTAAAACGCACCTCATTTCTCATCTCCTTGTGTTCGGGTTCGCCATTCCAGCTACTTTACTAGCAATCTCCCTCCTTGGAGAATCAGCACCTTTAACCTCCTGTTCCGTACAGGTTGCAATTTGTCCTGAGGATGAACGGCAAGAGGGGCAACCAATGAGAGACTAGATCTTGGTGTTGGGACCGGCAGAGGTCACTCTATTTTCCCATCAGGAAGAAGAATTAACCACAGGCTCAGCCTGCCGCCCGGAACCAGAAAAGGGCCTTAAGCAATTCCGTGCTTTTGCGGCCAGCTCCCAAAATAGACAGTTGAAAAATGGAGCTCAGGGACACTGCAATTCACAAACCCGCAGAGTTATAAATGATAACTCTCATCCACAGATATATTGAGGGAAGGCAACGAAGAGGATTTGAAAGCAAGGCAGAATTGCAGGAAACAGATATCAGGAGGTAGATTCGAATCGCCTTTAAAGCACATGAAAAGCGGCAAAACGTCGACAATGATGCCCTTGGCCAAAAAGGGCGTATGCGTTTTTTCCTGAATATATTCAGGAAAAAACGCATACGCCCTTTTTGGCCAACCAAGCAACCTGGAAAGGCAAATCAGCGCTACAAAGAAGTCTCGCTTCCCATCTGTCAAAAGGGTCATGCTGAAAAAAGTTTCAAAACCAGAAATGCAGGACAGGCCATGGAGAAATGGCAGCCTTGCTACGCTGATGGGCGGGATGTAAATTGCCAACAGCCACTCTGAAGAAGTGTACGGTGTGTCCTGAAACATCGAAAAAACACAGCTTAGGGAGCATTGGGCACGTCCACTCATGGGCGTATAAATTGGGAAAACTAAAAATCAGCAAGACACAGGCACCCCAAAGTTTAGGGCTGCTCTGTTGACAAGAACCTCCACTTCATGACACCTTAAATATTCCAGGAAAGAGAAAAATGGATAAAGAAGTTGTGGTCCTTATGTACAATGGAATATCACTCAGACATGAAATCAATGTCATAAGGCTAGTAGAAGCAAGATGAGTGGACTTAGGTTCGACGATTCTAAGTGAAATAAGTCACACAGAAAAAGATACTTATCATAAGCTATCACTTATAGAGGGAATGTAAAAACCGCTACACTTGAACTGAATTACAAAACAGAACAGAGTCACACGTTTAGAAAACACACAATGGCTGCTTAACGGGAAAGGTGAGGTGGGGTGATGCATAAAACAAGGGTTTCAAATTCGCTCAGATACTGATCTATACACCCAATATGTAATAGACAAGACCTACTCCTTGCTCAGTGAACTGGACTCAACACCCCCTATTCACCGCACAAGAATATATGTGACTAGTAAGAATCTTAAAACCTATGTATTGATATCTGTCTGGAAGTGAGTAAAGTGGGTGCAAAGCGGCATAAACACAGCAGTGAAAAGTAGCGAATCCCCATTTTAAATTAAATAACTTTAAAAAACCCAAAAAAATAAGACAGTGATAGAGAGAGGAAATTTTACATAATTCGTTCCTGGGCTGTGATGCAACCTTGTTTGATCATATCTAGACCCACAGCTGGATGAGAAATAAAGCTGGACACTCTTGCAGCTGAAGGACTCTTTCCCTAGTTACCAGATTGGGGAACGTAAATAGGCTGCCGCCCCCTGGCCGTTACCTGCAAAAGCAGCTTTAAAATCTGTGTTAATGGTCACTTCATATGAACAAGTACTTCAGGGCTGTAAATGAAACCTGCCCTCAATATGTCTTGAGGGAGGTAGTGGCCAAAACTTTTCAAAATGTGACACTTACTTTAAGAAAACAATTTGAAGAACTAAGCTGTAATCACAGTTTGATAAATAAAAAGAGCATGCTTTAAAGATCAATTTCAACAGATTATGGGACACATGCAAATTCAGCCACACAGAGGTATCAGCTCGCACCTGTTAGAATAACCAGCAGCAAGCAAACTACAAACAATAAATATTGAAGGTGTTTTGGAGAAATGCATACCCTCAATTTTAAGTGGGACATAACCTGGAAAGAGCCACTAATGAGAACTGAATGGTGGTGCCTTTAAAACGTACACACTGAGCTACCATATGATACAGCAAGCCCACTCCTTGGCCTATAACATAAGGAGATAGAACTGGAAAGACACAGGCAAGCAAATGTGCATTGCAGCAGTATTACAATAACCAAGACATGGAGGCAACCAAAAAGTCCATCAAGAGGTGCGTGGCCAAAGAAGAACTGGTACACGTACAGATGGAATATTAGCCAGGGAAAAAAACAAAACAATGCCATTTGCAGCACTGTGTATGATTCTTGAGTTAATCAGGCAAATTGTACTAAGTCAGAAAGCAAAAGACACATATCCTATAATATCACTTATAGGTCTTAGCTAAAAATTGATACCAATGAAGATATTTCCACAGAGAAATGCAATCACAGATTCATTAAACAAACTTAGGGTTCACCAAATGGAAAGGTGTGAGGATTGGATACATTAGGATATTGGGGTTAAGATAGATATAGAAACACATGTGAAATATGTAATCACCAAAGACCTACGTAATGCCAAGACAAGACTACTCAACATGGTGTCATAACCTACATGGGAAAATGATCCAAAGAAGAATAGATATATGTATATGTTTAAAAGAACCACATCTTGCACACCTAGAAGAAACAAAACATTTTAATCAAATTTGCTCTGACAAAAAATAAAAATTAAATTAAAAAAAGAACAAGAAGTAATGAGACATAAACTTAAGGGGCTTTTTGCTGACACATTGCATTCTAATTTACAACCAGAACATGACTTCCATTAAGGCTCTGTCATCACTAATAAAGCAGCTTTATAAGCAATGTTGAAGGTAGCTTAAAAGAAGTCTCACTAATTATTGATAGTAACAAGGAAACAAAGAAAAGTAAAAATCTCACTGCAAAAAGTATACATAGGGTAAGGATAGTAGATCAAACACTGATTAAACTTCTGTAAAGAATAAAAGACAACAGTAGTATGTTTTGTTAAAAAAGAGAGGGCCCAAATAAATCTGAAATGAAAGAGATGATGTTACAACAGACACCACAGAAATAGAAAGTATCCTAAGATACACACAGGGTAACTCAGGGCTCAGACTGGACAGAGCCCACTCTCCAGTCCCCTGTACATGACTTACAGGAGCCTCAGGAACTGAGGAGGGGGTCCCTGAGGAGAGGCTCAAGATAGAATATGGTAGGCATTAACATGACTGCATTCATCTTAAACATGCCTGAACTATATTCACACGAGATGATTTTGTCCTGTATGTACATCGGCACCTCTAGCCGGAACTGCAGATCTTTGGCTTCAACACCTCTACTGACAACATTAGCTTCACCTGCTGTGGACCGTCTCCTATAGGATTTCTAGAATCACAAAACATCGAAGCTTCACAGGACCCAGAGTCTGTGCGACTCCACACAGAGTCTCAGAGTCTCAACTCCACTCAGATACTCCACTCTTGGAGGGCACACACAAAGTAGTGTGCACATCAGGACCCAGGGGAAGGAGCAGTGACCCCGTAGGAGAATGACCAGAACTACCTGCTACTTTTAGAGGGTCTCCTGCAGAGGCAGCTGGTGGCTGTGGCTGTGGCTCACCGTGAGGACAACAACACTGGCAGCAGAAGTTCTGGGAAATACTCCTTGGTGTGAGCCCTCCCAGAGTCCGCCATTAGCCCCACCAAGAGCAAGGTAGGCTCCAGTGCTGGGTCGCCTCAGGCCAAACAACCAACAGGGAGGGAACCCAGCCCCATGCATCAGCAGACAAGCAGATTCAACTTTTTATTAAAGTTTTATTTAATCCGTAGACAAGCGGATTAAAGCTCTGCCCACCAAAGCAACACCCAGCTCTACCCACCACCAGTCCCTCCCATCAGGAATCTTGCACAAGCCTCTAAGATAGACTCATCCACCAGAGAGCAGACAGCAGAAGCAAGAAGAACTACAATTCTGCAGCCTGTGGAAGGAAAACCACATTCACAGAAAGATAGACAAAATGAAAAGGCAGAGGACTTTATACCAGATCAAGGAACAAGATAAAACCCCAGAAAAAAAACGAAATGAGGTGGAGATAGGGAACCTTCCAGAAAAATAATTCTGAATAATGATAGTGAAGTTGAGCCAAGACCTTAGAAAAAGAAAGGAGGCAAAGATCGAGAAGACACAAGAAATGCTTAACAAAGACCTAGAAGAATTAAGGAACAAACACCTAGAAGAATTAAAGAACAAACAAACAGAGGTGAACAATGTAATAACTGAAATGAAAAATGCACTAGAAGGAATCAGTAGCAGAATAACTGTGGCAGAAGAACGGATAAGTGGCCTGGAAGACAGAAAGGTGGAAATCACTGCCATGGAACAGAATAAAGAAAAAGAATGAAAATAAATGAAGACACCCCAAGAGTCCTCTGGGACAACATTAAACGCAACAACATTCGCATTATAGGGGTCCCAGAAGGAGAAGAGAGAGAGAAAGGACCCGAGAATATATTTGAAGAGATTATGGTCAAAAACTTCCCTAGCATGGGAAAAGAAATAGCCACCCAAGTCCAGAAGCACAGAGTGTCCCAGGCAGGAGAAACCAAAGGAGAAAAATGACAAGACACATAGTAATCAAATTGACAAAAATTAACGACAAAGAAAAATTATTGAAAGCAGCAAGGGAAAAATGACAAATAACATACAAGGGAAATCCCATAAGGATAACAGCTGATTTCTCAGCAGAAAATCTACAAGCCAGAAGGAAGTGGCATGATAAATTTAAAGTGATGAAAGGGAAGAACCTACAACCAAGGGTACTGCACCCTGCAAAGAGCTCATTCAGATTTGATGGAGAAATCAAAAGCCTTACAGACAAGCAAAAGCTAAGAGAATTCAGCACCATGCAACCAGCTCTACACCAAATGCTAAAAGAACTTCTCTAAGTGGGAAACACAAGAGAAGAAAAGGACCCACCAAGACAAACCCATAACAATTAAGAAAATAGTAGTAGGAACATACATATCGATAATTACCTTAAACGTGAATGCACTAAATGTTCCAACCAAAAGACATAGACTGGCTGAATGGATACAAAAACAAGACCCATATATATGCTGTCTACAAGAGACCCATTTCAGACCTAGGGACACATACAGACTGAAAGTGAGGCGATGGAAAAATATATTCTATGCTAATGAAAATCAAAAGAAAGCTGGAGTAGCAATACTCATATCAGATAAAATAGACTTTAAAATAAAGAATGTTACAAGAGACAAGGAAAGACACTACATAATGGTCAAGGGATCAATCCAAGAAGAAGATATAACAATTATAAATATATATGTACCCAACATAGGAGCACCTCAATGTATAAGGCAACTGCTAACAGCTATAAAAGAGGAAATCGACAGTAACACAATAATAGCGGGGGACTTTAACAGCTCACTTACACCAGTGGAGATCAGCCAGACAGAAAATTAATAAGGAAACACAAGCTTTAAATGACACAATAGACCAGATAGAGTTCATTGATATTTATAGGACATTCCATCCAAAAACAGCAGATTACACGTTCTTCTCAACTGCACACGGAACATTCTCCAGGATAGATCACATCTTGGGTCACAGATAAAGCCTCAGTAAATTTAAGAAAACTGAAATCATATCAAGCAGCTGTTCCGACCACAATGCTATGAGATTAGAAATCAATTACACGGAAAAAACTGTAAAAAACACAAACACATGGAGGCTAAACAATACGTTACTAAATAACCAAGAGATCACTGAAGAAATCAAAGGGGAAATCAAAAACTACCTAGAGACAAATGACAACAAAAACACGATGATCCAAAACCTATGGGATGCAGCAAAAGGAGTTCTAAGAGGGAAGTTTATAGCAATACAAGCCTACCTCAAGAAACAAGAAAAATCTCAAATAAACAATCTAACCTTACACCTAGAGGAACTAGAGAAAGAAGAACAAAACCCAAAGTTAGTAGAAGGAAAGAAATCCTAAAGATCAGAGCAGAAATAAATGAAATAGAAACAAAGAAAACGGAAGCAAAGATCATCAAAACTAAAAGCTGGTTCTTTGAGAAGATAAGCAAAAATGATCAACCTTTAGCCACACTCAAGAAAAAGAGGGAGAGGACGCAAATCAACAAAATTAGAAGTGAAAAAGGAGAAGTTACAACAGACACCACAGGAATACAAAGCATCCTAAGAGACTACTACAAGCAACTCTGTGCCAATAAAATGGACAATCTGGAAGAAATGGACAAATTCTTAGAAAGGTATAACCTTCTAAGACTGAACCAGGAAGAAATAGAAAATATGAACAAACCTATCACAAGCAATGAAATTGAAACTGTGATTAAAAATCTTCCAACAAACAAAAGTCCAGAACCAGATGGCATTACAGGTGAATTCTATCAAACATTTAGAGAAGAGCTAACACCCAACCTTCTCAAATTCTTCAAAACAATTGCAGGGGAAGGAACACTCCCAAACTCATTCTATGAGACCACCATCACCCTGATACCAAAATCAGACAGAGATACTACAAGGAAAGAAAATTATAGACCAATATCCCTGATGAATATAGATGCAAAAATCCTCAACAAAATACTAGCAAACAGAATCGAACAACACATTAAAAGGATCATACACCATGATCAAGTGGGGTTTATCCCAGGGATGCAAGGATTCTTCAATATACACAAATCAATGTGATACACCATATTAACAAATTGTAGAATAAAACCATATGGTCATCTCAATAGATGAAGGAAAAGATTTTGAGAAAATTCAACACTCATTTACGATAAAAACTCTGCAGAGTGTGGGCATAGAGGGAAACTACCTCAACATAATAAAGGCCATATATGACAAACCCACAGCAAACAGCATTCTCAATGGTGAAAAACTGAAAGCGTTTCCTCTAAGATCAGGAACAAGACGAGGATGTCCACTCTCACCACTGCTATTCAACATAGTTTTGGAAGTCCTAGCCATGGCAATCAGAGAAGAAAAAGAAATAAAAGGAATACAAAACGGAAAAGAAGAAGTAAAATTGTCACTGTTTGCAGATGACATGATATCATAGATAGAGAATCTTAAAGATGCCACCAGAAAACCACTGGAGCTAATCAATGAATTTGGTAAAGTTGCAGGATACAAAATTAATGCACAGAAATTGCTTGCATTCCTATACACTAACAATGAAAGATCAGAAAGAGAAATTAAGGAAACAATCCCATTACCACTGCAACAAAAAGAATAAAATACCTAGGAATAAACCTACCTAAGGAAGTAAAAGACCTGTACTCAGAAAACTATAAGACACTGATGAAAGAAATCAAAGATGATATAAACAGATGGAGACATATACCATGTCCTTGGATTAGAAGAATCAATATTGTGAAAATGACTATACTACCCAAAGCAATCTACAGATTCAATGCAATCCCGATCAAAATACCTTTGGCATTTTCTACAGAACAAGAAAAAAAAATCTTAAAATTTGTAGGGAGACACAAAAGACCCTGGATAGCCAAAGCAGTCTTGAGGGGGAAAAAAAAGAGCTGGAGGAATCAGACTTCCAGACTTCAGACTATATTACAAAGCTACAGTAATCAAGATAATATGGTACTGACACAAACACAGAAATATAGGTCAATAGAAAAGGATAGAAAGCACAGAGATAAACCCACGTACCTATGGTTAACTAATCTATGACAAAGGAGGCAAGGGTATACAATGGAGAAAAGACAGTGTCTTCAGTAAGTGGTGTTGGGAAAACTGGACAGCTACATGTAAAAGAATGAAATTAGTACACTCCCTAACACCATACACAAAAATAACTCAAAATGGATTAGAGACCTAAATATAAGACCAGCCACTATAAAACTCTTAGAAGAAAACATAAGCAGAACAGTCTATGACATAAATCACAGCAAGATCCTTTTTGACCCACCTCCTAGAGAAATGGAAATAAAAACAAAAATTAAAAAATGGGACCGAATGAAACATAAATTCTTTTGCACAGCAAAGGAAAACTTAAGCAAGATGAAAAGACAACCATCAGAATGGGAGAAAATATTTTCAAATGAAGCAAATGGCAAAGGATTAATCTACAAAAAGCAGCTCATGTAGCTCAATATCACAAAACCAAACAACCCAATCCAAAAATGGGCAGAAGACCTAAATAGAAATTTCTCCAAAGAAGATATACAGGTTGCCAACAAACACATGAAAGGATGCTGAGCATCACTAATCATTAGAGAAATGCAAATCAAAACTACAGTGAGGTATCACCTCACACCAGTCAGAATGGCCATCATCAAAAAATCTACCAACAGTAAATGCTGGAGAGGCATTTATTGGAGAAAAGGGAACCCTCTTGCACTGTTGGTGGGAATGTAAATTGATATAGCCACTAGGTAGAACGGTATGGGGCTTCCTTAAAAACTAAAAATAGAACTACCATACAACCCAGCAAACCCACTCCTGGACATTTACCCTGAGAAAACCATAATTCAAAAAGAGTCATGTACCACAATGTTCACTGTAGCTCTATTTACAATAGCCAGGACATGGAAGCAACCTAAGTGTCCATCAACAGATAAATGGATAAAGAAGATGTGGCACATATATACAATGGAACATTATTCAGCCATAAAAAGAAACGAAATTGAGTTATTTTTAGTGAGGTGGATGGATCTAGAGTCTGTCCTACAGAGTGAAGTAAGTCAGAAAGAGAAAAACAAATACCGTATGCTAACACATATATATGGAATCTAAAAAAAAAAAAGTTTATGAAGAACCTAGGGGCAGGAAAGGATTAAGGACACAGACGTAGAGAAAGGACTTGAGGACATGGGGAGAGGGAAGGGTAAGCTGGGACAAAGTGAGAGAGTGGTATGGACATATATACAATACCAAATGTAAAATTGATAGCTACTGGGAAGCA
This sequence comes from Eschrichtius robustus, assembly GCF_028021215.1. Classification (NCBI taxonomy): domain Eukaryota; kingdom Metazoa; phylum Chordata; class Mammalia; order Artiodactyla; family Eschrichtiidae; genus Eschrichtius; species Eschrichtius robustus. The sequence continues at coordinate 353,998 of NW_027175349.1, forward strand.
GCCACATAGCACAGGGAGATCAGCTCTGTGCTTTGTGACCACCTAAAAGGGTGGGATAAGGGAGTGAGAGGGAGGTGCAAGAGGGAGGGGATATGGTGTTATATGTATACGCATAGCTGATTCACTTTTTTATACAGCAGAAACTAACACACAATTGTAAAGCAATTATACTCCAATAAAGATGTAAAAGAAAAAAAAAAAAAAAAGAAAGCCCAGAGATAAACCTACACACCTATGGCCCACTAATCTATGACAAAGGAGGCAAGGGTATACAATGGAGAAAAGACAGTCTCTTCAATAAGTGGTGCTGGGAAAAATGGACAGCTACATGTAAAAGAATGAAATTAGAACACTCCCTAACACCATACACAAAAAATAAACTCCAAATGGATTAGAGACCGAAATGTAAGACCGGACACTATAAAACTCTTAGAGGAAAACATAGGAAGAATACTCTTTGACATAAATCACAGCAAGATATTTTTTGATCCACCTCCTAGAGTAATGGAATAAAAAAAAAAAAAAAAACAAATGGGAGCAAATGAAACCTAAAAGCTTTTGCAAAGCAAAGGAAACTACAAACAAGACGAAAAGACAACCCTCAGAATGGGAGAAAATATTTGCAAACGAATCAATGGACAAAGGATTAATCTCCAATGTATATAAACAGCTCATGCCGCTCAACAGTAAAAAAACAAACAAACCAATCCAAAAATGGGCAGATGACGTAAATAGACATTTGTCCCAAGAAGACATACAGATGACCAAGAAACACATGAAAAGCTACTCAACATCACTAATTATTAGAGAAATATAAACCAAAACTACAATGAGGTATCACCTCACACGAGTTAGAATGGGCATCATCAGAAAATCTACAAACAACAAATGCTGGAGAGGGTGTGGAGAAAAGGGAACCCTCTTACACTATTTGTGGGAATGTAAATTGATACAGTCACTATGGAGAACAGTATGGAGGTTCCTTAAAAAACTAAAAATAGAATTACCATATGACCCAGCAATCCCACTACTGGCCATATACCCAGAGAAAACCATAATTCAAAAAGACATATTCACCACAATATTCATTGCAGCACTATTTACAATAGCCAGGTCATGGAAGCAACCTAAATGCCCATAGACAGACGAACTGAAAATATGTGCTACATATATAAAATGGAATATTACTCAGCCATAAAAAGGAATGAAATTGGGTCATTTGTAGAGACGTGGATAGATCTAGAGACTGTCATACAGAGTGAAGTAAGTCAGAAAGAGAAAAACAAATATCGTATATTAACGCATACATGTAGAACCTAGAAAAATGGTAAAGATGAACTGGTTTGCAAGGCAGAAATAGAGACACAGATGTAGAGAACAAATGTATGGACACCAAGGGGGGAAAGTGGCAGGGTGGTGGTGGTGGGATGAATTGCGACCCTGGGATTGACATATATACACTTATATGTATAAAATAGATAACCAATAAGAGCCTGCTGTATAAAAAAATGAATAAAATAAATTCAAAAATTAAAAAATAAATAATACTTAAGAAAATAAAACAGAAAAAAAAAAGTTCTGTCCTTCCCATAGACGTATTTATATGAATGAATGATTTCCATGCTTATATCCATAAATACAAAAAGAGGAATAAAACTTACCTTGAACCAAAAAAGAAAAAAAAAAAACTGAACCCACTGGTCATACAGAGGAAAACCCTATCAGCGCACTTGCTCCAGTGGTAAACAATTCTTAAGTTGGTCACAGGTGGGGAATCATCTCCCATGCAGCCAGCAGCCCCCACACAAGGAGCGTCCTCATTGCAAAGCTGGGGGACCGTGAGGAGGCGTCTCTGAGTAAACGTGAGCTGAGCCCCAGGCCAGCTGCTGCTGAACTTTTCCCACCGTTCCCAGGTAAAACACCTGAATGTGTGCAAAGACTAAAAACTAGAGGAAGGGGCTTGGAGTCACACCAGCGACAGCACGCAGGCCGACTTGGTGCCTGCAGGCCAGCCAGGATGGTCCTGGCCCCGGGCGCTCGTCTGGAAACTTTCCATTTCCCTGCCTGAGGTACCCCTCCTGTCCCGGCCCCCACTGCTTTTTTCCTTCCTTACCTCTGCCCGGGGAGAAATTCCAGCAGCAAGTATGGGTGACACATCCTCTTCTTTAGCAGGTGGCAGCCCGGCAACTCCTGCAGAAAGTCCAGTAGAGCCCCAGTCACAACGGGCCACTCATAGAGCCGTAGGCCCTACTGCCTCCCACCAGCCCAACCCCGAGACTGCTGACGGGGCAGAGAATATGGCGTCAGGCACAGCTGCAGAGGCTTTTGCTGCCTGGAGGGGTGTTTATATTGACCTCAACCCAGGCACACCTGGGAAGGGCTGGCCGGCCGGGTCAGGCTGCCCAGGTCAGCCAATCCTCGCCCCTCAGGGGCTCAGATTTGCAGAAAATGGGCCTTGCTGCACCGGCCAGATCCAAGGAACAGGTGTAGGGTCCCGAGAGTCAGGATAGATAAGGGGCGGCAGCCCTGGCTTGTTTTCTAATCATTTTATCTGGTCCATGAGTGGGAGACAACTTCAAGAAGACCCTCTGCTAATGAGAGGAACACAGGAGTCAGGGAGAGGAGGGGTGGTGGGTGGAAACAGAGGCCTGGTGCCCCGGCTGCTGTGGAAGCCCCTAGAAGACCAGGCAGAGGGAGGCCGCACAGAGTGAAGCCTACGGTCACAGACCTGTTGGAGCTGCTGTTTATTAGTTCAAGCTCTGCTCTGAGGTGCTCTGTGTCAGCTCTGAGTGACAGGTGTGCTGGGGGTGCTCTGCAATGAGGGCTATGTGCACAGTTCCTGTGTGCCCAGCCCTGTCGGGGTACCTGTCCACGGGAGCTCCATATCCAGGGAGGGGCATGCCCACGAGAGCCCCGTGGGCTGCTGCGTACCTGCCCAGGTGAGCTCCATATCCTGGGAGGGGCCTGACCATGATGGCCCCATGGGCTGCTGGGTACCTGCCCAGGTGAGCTCCATATCCTGGGAGGGGCCTAACCACCACAGCCCCGTGGGCTGCTGGGTACCTGCCCAGGTGAGCTCCATATCCTGGGAGGGACCTGACCACAAGAGCCCCGTGAGCTGCTGGGGACCTGGTAGAGGACGCCAGGACAGTCAGTGAAGCCACAGAGGATATACATCTAGTAGTTCCTAATTCCTACACCCTGCTGGTCATTCTACCATCCACCAGGACATGGTATTCTGTATTAGACTTCAATGATGCCTTCTTCTGTATTCCATTCGTCCCAGAGTCACAAGAAATTTTGGCTGTGAGTGGCAGGACTCAACATACAACAAAAACAATACTGCTGGGCCGTCCTGCCCCAGGGGTTCAAAAATTCCCACACCATCTTTGGGGAAACGTTAGCTAAAGACCTAAAAAATCTACCTCTGGAGAAGGGAACCCTCCTTCAATATGCAGATGACATTCTGATCACCAGCCCGACTAAGGAGGCCTCTGAACTACCTAGCCAATAAAAGATAGAAGGTGTCCAAGAAAAAGGCTCAAATATCACAAACTAAGGTGACCTTCCTGGGCTTCATTCGCACAGAAGGTCGGAAAAGCCCACCCCAGGAAAGGGAAGAAGCCATTTGCAGCCTCACCCTTCCTGAAACTAGAAGACAGCTTAGGGGTTCCTGGGGAGACCGGGGTTTGCTGCATCTGGATCCCTAACTACAGTCTAATAGCTGGGCCTCTATATGAAACACTGAAAGGAAAAGATGATGATCCTTTTGAATAGAATCCAGAAGCGGCCTTTCAAGAATGGAAAGAGCAGTCAGTTCAGATCCTTGCCCTGGACCTCCCTAAGTTAGCTAAACCCTTTGACCTTTACATTCCTGGTCCAAGGCGAATCGCCCTTGGAGTATTAGTGCAAAAACTGGGACCACTTGAAATGGAACAATGCAAGAATGCCCTCCAGGCATTGGCCAGCCACCCCATCCGACCAGGATACTGGGGGTATCTAAAAACCTGGAAATCAGCAGCCCGCAAGGCCAGCTCCCTCCTAAGGGAAAAGGACGCCACTTGGTGATCCTAACCACCCACCATGCCCTGAAGTTGCAGGGATTGCTCCGTGGGCACAATGACCTCGAGTGAGGAGGCCCTCCAACACCAACCTCCAGAGAGAAAACCTGGAGCAATGGGCCCCCATGACGACTCGTTTGACCATCACTTGACCTGGAGCTTCTCTCAGAAAACAACAAGAGTGTGTCCCAAAAGAGCAGACTATTGCTTACAGGACTTACTGCACCCAGAGCGGAGCTAATAAACTTGGCAGGGGAACCGTAAATAACGCTGCCACCATAGAAAAGCCTACAGACACCGCGGTGACGGCGGCCAATGAGACCGGCTGTACTCCTGGCTACTTCAAAAGGCCGTTGACTGAGTGGCCGTCAAGGTCCTGGATCACCACCGGCCCTGGACTGTCTGGGAGTTGAGCAAGCAGGGCTCTGACACCTGGTGTTGTTTGTACGTTAATTCAGTGGCCTAACTGAAGAAAGTGCAGACTACTGGTCAGAGCATCTAGGCTAGCAGGAACTGTCAGCCTAAGGGGCCGAACCAATGTGGAGCAGGGTAAAACGGCCCACCCCCCCCCCCCCCAGCGTCTCTGCACATCTCTTTCCTGGACCCTTAAAGGTCATTAGAATCTATAAAACTTCCAATGCTGGTGCTCAGGCAGACGAGCAGTGAGGGAGGAGGCCTGGGGACAATCAACCTCACCTGGAGGCTGCTTGGGAGAAGTCCTCCCCCTCGCCCCGGGTATGAGGACACCCAACTCAGCACGAAGCATTTACAGAAGAGGTGTCTGCACCCTCAGCACCCCAAGAATGAGGAATGGGACAAAAGGCAGAGGAGGGCTTTGTCACTGGCAAAGCCCATGAAAAATTCCTGGGAGATGAAAATAGAATCTGGGCAATAAAATAAAGTCTAAGCATTTTTCCTTTGTGCTTTGTCTAATTTCACTTGCTCCTAGGTTTCCACATGCAGAGGTCCCACACCCGACACTTCAGACCCGATTTCCTAGTGCAAAATGGCTGGGCCGACACCTCAGCTCCTGGGGCCCCGTGCAGACTCTGGGACATAGAGCCTGAGCTCCAGCCAACCCGGCCCTCGAGAGCTCCGCCCACTCCCTCCCGCTGACGCTGCCAGGATCTCTACACAGCAGCCCGGCCCACAACCCGCAGGGGAGCACACACTCTCACCTCTCCATTCTCTGATCAAAATATAAAGTTTTCCTTTGCTTCTGAACCAAAGTCAGTCTCGATCTGTTGGCTCCAATGACACTAGGCAGGGAGACCCTTGTTGGGGCCCACTCTGCAGGATCAGTAACAGAATTTGAGAACATTGTAACTTCAAAGAACAGATGTGCGAGCCAAACTGTAATTAACATAGAGCAGTGTATAAGGCTCGTGTAAAATAAGATGTTTCTAAGACTTCCATTTGATATTTCCATCACTTTATTATAAGCAAGTTCAGTGGAGGGGTTTGTCTTATTTGTCAGGTCAACAGTAGAGAAATGCAGTGATTTCTTTCCAAGGATGTACATCTAATAATCTTGGTTGAAGTTTCAACCTTGTTTTGACTGATTTTCCATTGAAAATGATACCTCTCTTTCAGCTCCTAGATTTCTGAGAAGTATAAAATCTTATATTTTTTATTACCAAAGGGGAAAGGTGGGAGGAGGGATAAATTAACAGTTTCAGATTAACATATACACACTGCTATGTATAAAATATATCATCAACAAGGAACTACTGTATAACACAGGGAACTATACTCAATATTTTGTAATGACCCCTAAGGGGAAATAATCTGAAAAACAATAGATATCTATATCGACATCATCTATCAACTACAGATAAAATGGAAACTAAAGGAGGCCGATGGTGAGCGTTTCTGAACCTGAAGACTTCAATCATCTAAAGTTCGGACTCTGCCTACGGCCCAAGTCCCTTAATGAACACACATGTACCAGTAGCTTAAAAATTCCCCAGATTGGAGTTCGGGGAGACACTGATTTGGAAAAATCCCTGGTGTTCTCCTTACATACACGGGACCTTTCCTACAGCTAAAACATGCCTGTGACACCCAGAAGATGGAACACGGTTGGATCAGGGAGATTTTGGAAAAGGCACCAAAACTCCTAATTTCCTGGTTGTCGGGTTCACACCTCCAGCCTTTTTCCTTAAAATCTCCCCACCTGAGGATGTCAGCACCTTCAACATCCAGTTGCACAAAATTTGGAATTTTTCCAAAGGAAGAAGGGGAAGGAGGAGAAACAAGGAGAGCCAAGCCCTAGATGTTCGGACAGGCACATGTCACTCTAATTTCCAATCAGGAAGAAGAATTAAGCAAAGGCTTAGCCTGCCACCGGGAACCACAGTAGGGCCAGAAGCAAACCAGCGGTTCTGCGGACAGCTCCCAAAAAAGCGAGTTGAAAAATGGAGCTCAGGGGCACTGCAATTCACAAACCTGCAGAGTTATAAATTATAACTATCGTCCAAAACTATATTGAGGGAAGGCAACGAACAGGATTGGAAAGCAAGGCAGAATTGCAGGAAACAGATTTCAGGAGTTAGATTCGAATAGCCCCTAAAGCACATGAAAAGCGGCCAAAAGTCGACAACGATGCACATGGCCAAAAAGAGCATATGTGTTTTTTTCTGAATAAATTCAGGAAAAAACGCATAGGCCCTTTTTGGCCAACCAAGCAAGCCGGAAATGCAATGCAGCACTACAAAGAAGTCTCACTTCCCATCGGTCAAAAGGGCCTTCCTAAAAAAGTGTAAAAAAAATACAGGAGAGGCCAGGGAGGAAAGGGAGCATTGTTACACTGATGGTCGGGATGTAAATTGCCAATGGCGACTCTGGAGAACGGTACGGTGTTTCCTAAAACATCTAAAAAACACAGCTAGAGAGAAAGGGGCACATCCATTCATGGGCGTATAAATTGGAAAAATTAAAATCAACAAGACACAGGCACCCCAAAGTTTAGGGCTGCTCTGGTTACAAGAACCTCCACTTGTGTACATCTTAAATATCCCAGGGATGAGAAAAATGGTAAAGAAGTTGTGGTACTTATGTACAATGGAATATCACTCAGCCATGAAATCAATATCATAAGGCTAGTAGCAGCATGATGAGTGGATTTAGGTACGACGATTCTAAGTGAAATAAGTCACACAGAAAAAGACACTTATCATAAGATATCACTTATAGAGGGAATGTAAAAACAGTTACCCTTAAACTGAATTACAAAACAGAACAGAGTCACCCATTTTAAAAACACACTATGGCTGCTTAACGGGAAAGGTGAGGTGGGGTGATGCATAAAACAAGGGTTTCAAATTAGCTCAGATACCGTTCCATAAACCCAATATGTAGTAGACAAGACCTACTCCTTGCTCAGTGAACTAGACTCAACACCCCCTATTCATCGCACAAGAATATATCTGAGTAGTAAGAATCTGAAAACCTATGTATTGATCTCTCTCTGGAAGAGAGTCAAGTGAGTGTAAAGCTGCATAAACACAGCCGTGAAAAGCAGCTAAAACCCATTTTAAAAATAAATTACTTTTAAAAACCCGTAAAACAAAGACAGTGTAAGAGAGAGTAATTCTTACAAAATTCGTTCAGGGGCTGTGATGCAACCTGGATTGACCATATCTAGACCCACAGCTGGATGAGACATAAGGGTGGACACTCTTGGGGCTGAGAGGTTTGGTGAGGTTGGGTGAGCAAACGCTGACCCTTTAAAGTAATACTGCGTGGTACCCATCCCATGGGTCCCAAATCTCCAGGTTCAAGGGCATCTTCCTACATCGAAAACATGCATGAGTAACCCAGATCATGGTACACCATCTGATCGGGAAAGGGTTCTGAAACGCACCTCATTTCTCATCTCCTTGTGCTCGGGTTCGCCATTCCAGCTTCTTAACTAGTAATCTCCCTACATGGAGAAACAGCACCTTTAAGCTCCTGTTCCATACAGGTTGCAATTTGTCCTGAGGATGAACGGGAAGAGGGGCAACCAATGAGAGACTAGATCTAGGTGTTGGGACAGGCACAGGTCACTCTATTTTCCCATCAGGAAGAAGAAATAACCACAGGCTCAGCCTGCCGCCCGGAACCAGAATAGGGCCTGAGGCAATCCCGCACTTCTGCGGCCAGCTCCCAAAAAAGCCAGTTGAAAAATGGAGCATATGGGCACTGCAATTCACAAACCTGCAGAGTTATAAAAGATAACTCTCCTCCACAAATATATTGAGGGAAGGCAACAAAGAGGATTTGAAAGCAAGGCAGAACTGCAGGAGACACATTTCAGGAGGTAGATACGAATCGCCTTTAAAGCACATGAAAATCGGCAAAACATCGACAATGATGCCCTTGGCCAAAAAGTGCGTATGCGTTTTTTCCTGAATATATTCAGGAAAAAACGCATACGCCCTTTTTGGCCAACCAAGCAACCTGGAAAGGCAAATCAGCGCTACAAAGAAGTCTCGCTTCGGATCCGTCAAAAGGGCCATGCTGAAAAAAGTGTCAAAACCACAAATGCAGGACAGGCCAAGGAGAAATGGGAGCCTTGCCACGCTGATGGGCGGTATGTAAATTGCCAACAGCCACTCTGGAGAAGTGTACGGTGTGTCCTGAAACATCTAAAACACACAGCTTAGGGAGCATAGGGCACGTCCACTCATGGGCGTAGAAATTGGGAAAACTAAAAATCAGCAAGACACAGGCACCCCAAAGTTTAGGGCTGCTCAGTTGACAAAAACCACCACTTCATGACACCTTAAATATCCCAGGAAAGAGAAAAATGGATAAAGAAGTTGTGGTCCTTATGTACAATGGAATATCACTCAGACATGAAATCAATGTCATAAGGATAGTAGCAGCATGATGAGTGGATTTAGGTATGACGACTCTAAGTGAAATAAGTCACACAGAAAAAGGCACTTATCGTAAGCTATCACTTATAGAGGGAATGTAAAAACCGCTACACTTGAACTGAATTACAAAAGAGAACAGAGTCACACGTTTAGAAAACACACTATGGCTGCTTAACGGGAAAGGTGAGGTGGGGTGATGCATAAAACAAGGGTTTCAAATTAGCACAGATACCGTTCCATACACACAATATGTAATAGACAAGACTACTCCTTGCTCAGTGAACTGGACTCAACACCCCCTATTCACCGCACAAGAATATATGTGACTAGTAAGAATCTTAAAACCTATGTATTCATATTTCTCTGGAAGTGTGTCAAGTGGGTGTAAAGCCGCATAAACACAGCCGTGAAAAGCAGCTAAACCCCATTGTAAAAATAAATTACTTGTAAAAACCCGTAAAACAAAGACAGTGAAAGAGAGAGAAGTTCTTACACAATTCGTTCATAGGCTGTGATGCAAACTGGATTGACCAATTCTAGACCAACAGGTGGATGAGACCTAAGGGTGGACACTCTTGGGGCTGACAGGTTTGGTGAGGTTGGGTGAGCAAACGCAGACCCTTTAAAGTAATACTGCGTGGTACCAATCCCATGGGTCCCAAATCTCCAGGTTCAAGGGCATCTTCCTGCATCGAAAACATGCATGAGAAACCCAGAAGATGGTACACCGTGTGATCGGGAAAGGTTTCTAAAACGCACCTCATTTCTCACCTCCTTGTGCTCGGGTTCGCCATTCCAGCTACTTTACTAGCAATCACCCTTCTTGGAGAATCAGCACCTTTAACCTCCTGTTCTGTACAGGTTGCAATTTGTCCTGAGGATGAACGGGAAGAGGAGCAACCAATGAGAGACTAGATCTAGGTGTTGGCACAGGCACAGGTCACTCTATTTTCCCATCAGGAAGAAGAATTAACCACAGGCTCAGCCTGCCGCCCGGAACCAGAATAGGGCCTGAGGCAATCCCGCGCTTTTGCGGCCAGCTACCAGAAAAGCGAGTTGAAAAATGGAGCTCAGGGGCACTGCAATTCACAAACCTGCAGAGTTATAAATGATAACTCTCGTCCACAAATATATTGAGGGAAAGCAACGAAGAGGATTTGAAAGCAAGGCAGTATTGCAGGAAACAGATTTCAGGAGGTAGATTCGAATCGCGTTTAAAGCTCAAGAAAAGGGGCAAAACGTCGACAATGATGCCCTTTGCCAAAAAGGGCGTATGCGTTTTTTCCTGAATATATTTAGGAAAAAACGCATACGCCCTTTTTGGCCAACCAAGCAACCTGGAAAGGCAAATCAGCGCTACAAAGAAGTCTCGCTTCCCATCGGTCAAAAGGGCCATGCTGAAAAAAGTGTCAAAACCACAAATGCAGGACAGGCCATGGAGAAATGGAAGCCTTGCTACGCTGATGGGCGGGATGTAAATTGCCAACAGCCACTCTGGAGAAGTGTACGGTGTGTCCTGAAACATCGAAAAAACACAGCTTAGGTAGCATAGGACACTTCCACTCATGGGCGTATAAATTGGGAAAACTAAAAATCAGCAAGACACAGGCACCCCAAAGTTTAGGGCTGCTCTGTTGACAAGAACCTCCACTTCATGACACCTTAAATATCCCAGGAAAGAGAAAAATGGATAAAGAAGTTGTGGTTCTTATGTACAATGGAATATCACTCTGCCATGAAATCAATGTCATAAGGCCAGTAGACGCAAGATGGGTGGACTTAGGTACGACGATTCTAAGGGAAATAAGTCACACAGAAAAAGACACTTATCAAAAGCTATCACTTATAGAGGGAATGTAAAAACCGCTACACTTGAACTGAATTACAAAACAGAACAGAGTCACACGTTTAGAAAACACACTATGGCTGCTTAACGGGAAAGGTGAGGTGGGGTGATGCATAAAACAAGGGTTTCAAATTCGCTCAGATACCGTTCCATACACCCAATAAGTAATAGAAAAGACCTACTCCTTGCTCAGTGAACTGGACTCAACACCCCCTATTCACCGCACAAGAATATATCTGACTAGTGAGAATCTTAAAACTTATGTATTGATATGTCTCTGAAAGTGAGTCAAGTGGGTGTAAAGCCGCATAAATACAGCTGTGAAAAGCAGCTAAACCCCATTATAAAAATAAATTAGTTTTAAAAACCCATGAAACAAAGACAGTGAAAGACAGAGAAATTCTTACAAAATTCATTCAGGGGCTGTGACGCAACCTGGATTGACCATATCTAGACCCACAGCTGGATGAGACATAAGGGTGGACACTCTTGGGGCTGAGAGGTTTGGTGAGGTTGGGTAAGCAAACGCAGACACTTTAAAGTAATACTGCGTGGTACCCATCCCATGGGTCCCAAATCTCCAGGTTCAAGGGCATCTTCCTACATCGAAAACATGCATGAGAAACCCAGAAGATGGTACACCGTGTGATTGGGAAAGTTTCTAAAACGCACCTCATTTCTCAACTCCGTGTGCTCGGGTTCGCCATTCCAGCTACTTTACTAGCAATCTCCCTACTTGGAGAATCAGCACCTTTAACCTCCTGTTCCATACAGGTTGCAATTTGTCCTGAGGATGAACGGGAAGAGGGGCAACCAATGAGAGACTAGATCTAGGTGTTGGGACAGGCACAGGTCACTCTATTTTCCCATCAGGAAGAAGAATTAAGCACAGCCTCAGCCTGCCGCTGGGAACCAGAATACTGCCTGAGGCAATCCCACGCTTCTGCGGCAAGCTCCGAAAAAAGCCAGTTGAAAAATGGAGCACATGGGCACTGCAATTCATAAACCTGCAGTGTTATAAATGATAACTCTCGTCCACAAATATATTGAGGGAAGGCAACGAAGAGGATTTGAAAGCAAGGCAGAACTGCAAAACACAGATTACAGGAGGTAGATTCGAATCGCCTTTCAAGCACATGAAAAGCGGCAAAACGTGGAAAATGATGCCCTTGGCCAAACAGGGCGTATGCGTTTTTTCCTGAATATATTCAGGAAAAAACGCATACGCCCTGTTTGGCCAACCAAGCAACCTGGAAAGGCACATCAGCGCTACAAAGAAGTCTCGCTTCCCATGGGTCAAAAGGGCCATGCTGAAAAAAGTGTCAAAACCACAAATGCAGGACAGGCTATGGAGAAATGGCAGCCTTGCCACGCTGATGGGCGGGATGTAAATTGCCAGCAACCACTCTGGAGAAGTGTACGGTGTGTCCTGAAACATCGAAAATACAAAGCTTAGGGAGCATAGGGCACTTCCACTCATGGGCGTATAAATTGGGAAAACTAAAAATCAGCAAGACACAGGCACCCCAAAGTTTAGGGCTGCTCTGTTGACAAGAACCTCCACTTCATGACACCTTAAATATCCCAGGAAAGAGAAAAATGGATAAAGAAGTTGTGGTCCTTATGTACAATGGAATATCATTCAGCCATGAAATCAATGTCATAAGGCTAGTAGCAGCATGATGATTGGATTTAGGTACGACGACTCTAAGTGAAATAAGTCACACAGAAAAAGACACATATCAAAAGCTATCACTTATAGAGGGAATGTAAAAACCGCTACACTTGAACTGAATTACAAATCAGAACAGAGTCACCCATTTTGAAAACACACTATGGCTGCTTAACGGGAAAGGTGAGGTGGGGTGATGCATAAAACAAGGGTTTCAAATTCGCTCTGATACCGTACCATACACCCAATATGTAATAGAAAAGACCTACTCCTTGCTCAGTGAACTGGACTCAACACCCTGTATTCACCGCACAAGAATATATCAGACTAGTGAGAATCATAAAACCTATGTATTGATATCTCTCTGGAAATGAGTCAAGTGGGTGTAAATCCGCATAAACACAGCCGTGAAAAGCAGCTAAACCCCATTATAAAAATAAATTAGTTTTAAAAACGCATGAAACAAAGACAGTGAAAGAGAGAGAAATTCTTACAAAATTCATTCAGGGGCTGTGACGCAACCTGGATTGACCATATTTAGACCCACAGATGGATGAGACATAAGGGTGGACATTCTTGGGGCTGAGAGGTTTGGTGAGGTTGGGTGAGCCAACGCAGACCCTTTAAGGTAATACTGCGTGGTACCCATCCCATGGGTCCCAAATCTCCAGGTTCAAGGGCATCTTCCTACATCGAAAACTTGAATGAGGAACCCAGAAGATGGTACACCGTGTGATTTTGAAAGGTTTCTAAAACGCACCTCATTTCTCATCTCCTTGTGCTCGGGTTCGCCATTCCAGCTACTTCACTAGCAATCTCCCTACTTGGAGAATCAGCACCTTTAACCTCCTGTTCCGTACAGGTTGCAATTTGTCCTGAGGATGAACTGGAAGAGGGGCAGCCAATGAGAGACTAGATCTAGGTGTTGGGACAGGCACAGGTCACTCTATTTTCTCATCAGGAAGAAGAAATAACCACAGGCTCAGCCTGCCACCCGGAACCAGAATAGGGCCTGAGGCAATCCCGCGCTTCTGCGGCCAGCTCCCAAAAAAGCCAGTTGAAAAATGGAGCACATGTGCACTGCAATTCACAACCCTGCAGAGTTATAAATGATAACTCTCGTACACAAATATATTGAGGGAAGGCAACGAAGAAGATTTGAAAGCAAGGCAGAATTGCAGGAAACAGGTTTCAGGAGGTAGATTCGAATCGCCTTTAAAGCACATGAAAAGCGGCAAAACGTCGACAATGATGCCCTTGGCCAAAAAGGGCGTATGCGTTTTTTCCTGAATGTATTCAGGAAAAAACGCATACGCCCTTTTTGGCCAACCAAGCAACCTGGAAAGGCAAATCAGCGCTACAAAGAAGTCTCGCTTCCCATTGGTCAAAAGGGTCATGCTGCAAAAAGTGTCAAAACCACAAATGCAGGACAGGCCATGGAGAAATGGCAGCCTTGCTACGCTGATGGGCGGGATGTAAATTGCCTACAGACACTCTGGAGAAGTGTACGGTGTGTCCTGAAACATCTAAAACACACAGCTTAGGGAGCATAGGGCACGTCCACTCATGGGCGTAGAAATTGGGAAAACTAAAAATCAGCAAGACACAGGCACCCCAAAGTTTAGGGCTGCTCTGTTGACAAGAACCTCCACTTCATGACACCTTAAATATCCCAGGAAAGAGAAAATGGATAAAGAAGTTGTGGTCCTTATGTACAATGCAATATCACTCAGACATGAAATCAATGTCATAAGGCTAGTAGAAGCAAGATGAGTGGAGTTCGGTACGACGATTCTAAGTGAAATAAGTCACACAGAAAAAGACACTTATCATAAGCTATCACTTATAGAGGGACTGTAAAAACCGCTACACTTGAACTGAATTACAAAACAGAACAGAGTCACACGTTTAGAAAACACACTATGGCTGCTTAACGGGAAAGGTGAGGTGGGGTGATGCATAAAACAAGGGTTTCAAATTCGCTCAGATACCGTTCCATACACCCAATATGTAATAGACAAGACCTACTCCTTGCTCAGTGAACTGGACTCAACACCCCCTATTCACCACACAAGAATATATGTGACTAGTAAGAATCTTAAAACCTATGTATTGATATCTGTCTGGAATTCACTCAAGTGGGTGTAAAGCTGCATAAACACAGCCGTGAAAAGCAGCTAAACCCAATTATAAAAATAAATTACTTTTAAAAACCCGTAAAACCAAGACAGTGAAAGAGAGAGAAATTCTTACAAAATTCGTTCAGAGGCTGTGATGCAACCTGGATTGACCATATCTAGACCCACAGCTGGATGAGACATAAGGGTGGACACCCTTGGGGCTGAGAGGTTGGGTGAGGTTGGGTGAGCAAACGCAGACCCTTTAAAGTAATACTGCGTGGTACCCATCCCATGGGTCCCAAATCTCCAGGTTCAAGGGCATCTTCCTACATCGAAAACATGCATGAGAAACCCAGAAGAAGGTACACTGTGTGATTTTGAAAGGTTTCTAAAACGCACCTCAATTCTCATCTCCTTGTGCTCGGTTTCGCCATTCCAGCTACTTTACTAGCAATCTCCCTACTTGGAGAATCAGCACCTTTAACCTCCTGTTCCCTACAGGTTGCAATTTGTCCTGAGGATGAACGGGAAGAGGGGCAACCAATGAGAGACTAGATCTAGGTGTTGGGACAGGCACAGGTCACTCTATTTTCCCAACAGGAAGAAGAATTAACCACAGGCTCAGCCTGCCGCCCAGAAGCAGAATAGGGCCTGAGGCAATCCCGCGCTTTTGCGGCCTGCTCCCAAAAAAGACAGTTGAAAAATGGAGCTCAGGGAAACTGCAATTCACACACCCGCAGAGTTATAAATGATAACTCTCATCCACAGATATATTGAGGGAAGGCAACGAAGAGGATTTGAAAGCAAGGCACAATTGCAGGAAACAGATTTCAGGAGGTAGATACGAATCGCCTTTAAAGCACATGAAAAGCGGCAAAACGTCGACAATGATGCCCTTGGCCAAAAAGGGCGTATGCGTTTTTTCCTGAATATATTCAGGAAAAAACGCATACGCCCTTTTTGGCCAACCAAGCAACCTGGAAAGGCAAATCAGCGCTACAAAGAAGTCTCGCTTCCCATCGGTGAAAAGGGCCATGCTGCAAAAAGTGTCAAAACCAGAAATGCAGGACAGGCCATGGAGAAATGGCAGCCTTGCTACACTGATGGGCGGGATGTAAATTGCCAACAGCCACTCTGGAGAAGTGTATGTTGTGTCCTGAAACATCGAAAAAAAAACAGCTTAGGGAGCATAGGGCATGTCCACTCATGGGCGTATAAATTGGAAAAACTAAAAATCAGCAAGACACAGGCACCGGAAAGTTTAGGGCTGCTCTGTTGACAAGAACCTCCACTTCATGACACCTTAAATATCCCAGGAAAGAGAAAAATGGATAAAGAAGTTGTGGTCCTTATGTACAATGGAATATCATTCAGCCATGAAATCAATGTCATAAGGCTAGTAGCAGCATGATGATTGGATTTAGGTACGACGACTCTAAGTGAAATAAGTCACACAGAAAAAGACACATATCAAAAGCTATCACTTATAGAGGGAATGTAAAAACCGCTACACTTGAACTGAATTACAAATCAGAACAGAGTCACCCATTTTGAAAACACACTATGGCTGCTTAACGGGAAAGGTGAGGTGGGGTGATGCATAAAACAAGGGTTTCAAATTCGCTCTGATACCGTACCATACACCCAATATGTAATAGAAAAGACCTACTCCTTGCTCAGTGAACTGGACTCAACACCCTGTATTCACCGCACAAGAATATATCAGACTAGTGAGAATCATAAAACCTATGTATTGATATCTCTCTGGAAATGAGTCAAGTGGGTGTAAATCCGCATAAACACAGCCGTGAAAAGCAGCTAAACCCCATTATAAAAATAAATTAGTTTTAAAAACGCATGAAACAAAGACAGTGAAAGAGAGAGAAATTCTTACAAAATTCATTCAGGGGCTGTGACGCAACCTGGATTGACCATATTTAGACCCACAGATGGATGAGACATAAGGGTGGACATTCTTGGGGCTGAGAGGTTTGGTGAGGTTGGGTGAGCCAACGCAGACCCTTTAAGGTAATACTGCGTGGTACCCATCCCATGGGTCCCAAATCTCCAGGTTCAAGGGCATCTTCCTACATCGAAAACTTGAATGAGGAACCCAGAAGATGGTACACCGTGTGATTTTGAAAGGTTTCTAAAACGCACCTCATTTCTCATCTCCTTGTGCTCGGGTTCGCCATTCCAGCTACTTCACTAGCAATCTCCCTACTTGGAGAATCAGCACCTTTAACCTCCTGTTCCGTACAGGTTGCAATTTGTCCTGAGGATGAACTGGAAGAGGGGCAGCCAATGAGAGACTAGATCTAGGTGTTGGGACAGGCACAGGTCACTCTATTTTCTCATCAGGAAGAAGAAATAACCACAGGCTCAGCCTGCCACCCGGAACCAGAATAGGGCCTGAGGCAATCCCGCGCTTCTGCGGCCAGCTCCCAAAAAAGCCAGTTGAAAAATGGAGCACATGTGCACTGCAATTCACAACCCTGCAGAGTTATAAATGATAACTCTCGTACACAAATATATTGAGGGAAGGCAACGAAGAAGATTTGAAAGCAAGGCAGAATTGCAGGAAACAGGTTTCAGGAGGTAGATTCGAATCGCCTTTAAAGCACATGAAAAGCGGCAAAACGTCGACAATGATGCCCTTGGCCAAAAAGGGCGTATGCGTTTTTTCCTGAATGTATTCAGGAAAAAACGCATACGCCCTTTTTGGCCAACCAAGCAACCTGGAAAGGCAAATCAGCGCTACAAAGAAGTCTCGCTTCCCATTGGTCAAAAGGGTCATGCTGCAAAAAGTGTCAAAACCACAAATGCAGGACAGGCCATGGAGAAATGGCAGCCTTGCTACGCTGATGGGCGGGATGTAAATTGCCTACAGACACTCTGGAGAAGTGTACGGTGTGTCCTGAAACATCTAAAACACACAGCTTAGGGAGCATAGGGCACGTCCACTCATGGGCGTAGAAATTGGGAAAACTAAAAATCAGCAAGACACAGGCACCCCAAAGTTTAGGGCTGCTCTGTTGACAAGAACCTCCACTTCATGACACCTTAAATATCCCAGGAAAGAGAAAATGGATAAAGAAGTTGTGGTCCTTATGTACAATGCAATATCACTCAGACATGAAATCAATGTCATAAGGCTAGTAGAAGCAAGATGAGTGGAGTTCGGTACGACGATTCTAAGTGAAATAAGTCACACAGAAAAAGACACTTATCATAAGCTATCACTTATAGAGGGACTGTAAAAACCGCTACACTTGAACTGAATTACAAAACAGAACAGAGTCACACGTTTAGAAAACACACTATGGCTGCTTAACGGGAAAGGTGAGGTGGGGTGATGCATAAAACAAGGGTTTCAAATTCGCTCAGATACCGTTCCATACACCCAATATGTAATAGACAAGACCTACTCCTTGCTCAGTGAACTGGACTCAACACCCCCTATTCACCACACAAGAATATATGTGACTAGTAAGAATCTTAAAACCTATGTATTGATATCTGTCTGGAATTCACTCAAGTGGGTGTAAAGCTGCATAAACACAGCCGTGAAAAGCAGCTAAACCCAATTATAAAAATAAATTACTTTTAAAAACCCGTAAAACCAAGACAGTGAAAGAGAGAGAAATTCTTACAAAATTCGTTCAGAGGCTGTGATGCAACCTGGATTGACCATATCTAGACCCACAGCTGGATGAGACATAAGGGTGGACACCCTTGGGGCTGAGAGGTTGGGTGAGGTTGGGTGAGCAAACGCAGACCCTTTAAAGTAATACTGCGTGGTACCCATCCCATGGGTCCCAAATCTCCAGGTTCAAGGGCATCTTCCTACATCGAAAACATGCATGAGAAACCCAGAAGAAGGTACACTGTGTGATTTTGAAAGGTTTCTAAAACGCACCTCAATTCTCATCTCCTTGTGCTCGGTTTCGCCATTCCAGCTACTTTACTAGCAATCTCCCTACTTGGAGAATCAGCACCTTTAACCTCCTGTTCCCTACAGGTTGCAATTTGTCCTGAGGATGAACGGGAAGAGGGGCAACCAATGAGAGACTAGATCTAGGTGTTGGGACAGGCACAGGTCACTCTATTTTCCCAACAGGAAGAAGAATTAACCACAGGCTCAGCCTGCCGCCCAGAAGCAGAATAGGGCCTGAGGCAATCCCGCGCTTTTGCGGCCTGCTCCCAAAAAAGACAGTTGAAAAATGGAGCTCAGGGAAACTGCAATTCACACACCCGCAGAGTTATAAATGATAACTCTCATCCACAGATATATTGAGGGAAGGCAACGAAGAGGATTTGAAAGCAAGGCACAATTGCAGGAAACAGATTTCAGGAGGTAGATACGAATCGCCTTTAAAGCACATGAAAAGCGGCAAAACGTCGACAATGATGCCCTTGGCCAAAAAGGGCGTATGCGTTTTTTCCTGAATATATTCAGGAAAAAACGCATACGCCCTTTTTGGCCAACCAAGCAACCTGGAAAGGCAAATCAGCGCTACAAAGAAGTCTCGCTTCCCATCGGTGAAAAGGGCCATGCTGCAAAAAGTGTCAAAACCAGAAATGCAGGACAGGCCATGGAGAAATGGCAGCCTTGCTACACTGATGGGCGGGATGTAAATTGCCAACAGCCACTCTGGAGAAGTGTATGTTGTGTCCTGAAACATCGAAAAAAAAACAGCTTAGGGAGCATAGGGCATGTCCACTCATGGGCGTATAAATTGGAAAAACTAAAAATCAGCAAGACACAGGCACCGGAAAGTTTAGGGCTGCTCTGTTGACAAGAACCTCCACTTCATGACACCTTAAATATCCCAGGAAAGAGAAAAATGGATAAAGAAGTTGTGGTCCTTATGTACAATGGAATATCATTCAGCCATGAAATCAATGTCATAAGGCTAGTAGCAGCATGATGATTGGATTTAGGTACGACGACTCTAAGTGAAATAAGTCACACAGAAAAAGACACATATCAAAAGCTATCACTTATAGAGGGAATGTAAAAACCGCTACACTTGAACTGAATTACAAATCAGAACAGAGTCACCCATTTTGAAAACACACTATGGCTGCTTAACGGGAAAGGTGAGGTGGGGTGATGCATAAAACAAGGGTTTCAAATTCGCTCTGATACCGTACCATACACCCAATATGTAATAGAAAAGACCTACTCCTTGCTCAGTGAACTGGACTCAACACCCTGTATTCACCGCACAAGAATATATCAGACTAGTGAGAATCATAAAACCTATGTATTGATATCTCTCTGGAAATGAGTCAAGTGGGTGTAAATCCGCATAAACACAGCCGTGAAAAGCAGCTAAACCCCATTATAAAAATAAATTAGTTTTAAAAACGCATGAAACAAAGACAGTGAAAGAGAGAGAAATTCTTACAAAATTCATTCAGGGGCTGTGACGCAACCTGGATTGACCATATTTAGACCCACAGATGGATGAGACATAAGGGTGGACATTCTTGGGGCTGAGAGGTTTGGTGAGGTTGGGTGAGCCAACGCAGACCCTTTAAGGTAATACTGCGTGGTACCCATCCCATGGGTCCCAAATCTCCAGGTTCAAGGGCATCTTCCTACATCGAAAACTTGAATGAGGAACCCAGAAGATGGTACACCGTGTGATTTTGAAAGGTTTCTAAAACGCACCTCATTTCTCATCTCCTTGTGCTCGGGTTCGCCATTCCAGCTACTTCACTAGCAATCTCCCTACTTGGAGAATCAGCACCTTTAACCTCCTGTTCCGTACAGGTTGCAATTTGTCCTGAGGATGAACTGGAAGAGGGGCAGCCAATGAGAGACTAGATCTAGGTGTTGGGACAGGCACAGGTCACTCTATTTTCTCATCAGGAAGAAGAAATAACCACAGGCTCAGCCTGCCACCCGGAACCAGAATAGGGCCTGAGGCAATCCCGCGCTTCTGCGGCCAGCTCCCAAAAAAGCCAGTTGAAAAATGGAGCACATGTGCACTGCAATTCACAACCCTGCAGAGTTATAAATGATAACTCTCGTACACAAATATATTGAGGGAAGGCAACGAAGAAGATTTGAAAGCAAGGCAGAATTGCAGGAAACAGGTTTCAGGAGGTAGATTCGAATCGCCTTTAAAGCACATGAAAAGCGGCAAAACGTCGACAATGATGCCCTTGGCCAAAAAGGGCGTATGCGTTTTTTCCTGAATGTATTCAGGAAAAAACGCATACGCCCTTTTTGGCCAACCAAGCAACCTGGAAAGGCAAATCAGCGCTACAAAGAAGTCTCGCTTCCCATTGGTCAAAAGGGTCATGCTGCAAAAAGTGTCAAAACCACAAATGCAGGACAGGCCATGGAGAAATGGCAGCCTTGCTACGCTGATGGGCGGGATGTAAATTGCCTACAGACACTCTGGAGAAGTGTACGGTGTGTCCTGAAACATCTAAAACACACAGCTTAGGGAGCATAGGGCACGTCCACTCATGGGCGTAGAAATTGGGAAAACTAAAAATCAGCAAGACACAGGCACCCCAAAGTTTAGGGCTGCTCTGTTGACAAGAACCTCCACTTCATGACACCTTAAATATCCCAGGAAAGAGAAAATGGATAAAGAAGTTGTGGTCCTTATGTACAATGCAATATCACTCAGACATGAAATCAATGTCATAAGGCTAGTAGAAGCAAGATGAGTGGAGTTCGGTACGACGATTCTAAGTGAAATAAGTCACACAGAAAAAGACACTTATCATAAGCTATCACTTATAGAGGGACTGTAAAAACCGCTACACTTGAACTGAATTACAAAACAGAACAGAGTCACACGTTTAGAAAACACACTATGGCTGCTTAACGGGAAAGGTGAGGTGGGGTGATGCATAAAACAAGGGTTTCAAATTCGCTCAGATACCGTTCCATACACCCAATATGTAATAGACAAGACCTACTCCTTGCTCAGTGAACTGGACTCAACACCCCCTATTCACCACACAAGAATATATGTGACTAGTAAGAATCTTAAAACCTATGTATTGATATCTGTCTGGAATTCACTCAAGTGGGTGTAAAGCTGCATAAACACAGCCGTGAAAAGCAGCTAAACCCAATTATAAAAATAAATTACTTTTAAAAACCCGTAAAACCAAGACAGTGAAAGAGAGAGAAATTCTTACAAAATTCGTTCAGAGGCTGTGATGCAACCTGGATTGACCATATCTAGACCCACAGCTGGATGAGACATAAGGGTGGACACCCTTGGGGCTGAGAGGTTGGGTGAGGTTGGGTGAGCAAACGCAGACCCTTTAAAGTAATACTGCGTGGTACCCATCCCATGGGTCCCAAATCTCCAGGTTCAAGGGCATCTTCCTACATCGAAAACATGCATGAGAAACCCAGAAGAAGGTACACTGTGTGATTTTGAAAGGTTTCTAAAACGCACCTCAATTCTCATCTCCTTGTGCTCGGTTTCGCCATTCCAGCTACTTTACTAGCAATCTCCCTACTTGGAGAATCAGCACCTTTAACCTCCTGTTCCCTACAGGTTGCAATTTGTCCTGAGGATGAACGGGAAGAGGGGCAACCAATGAGAGACTAGATCTAGGTGTTGGGACAGGCACAGGTCACTCTATTTTCCCAACAGGAAGAAGAATTAACCACAGGCTCAGCCTGCCGCCCAGAAGCAGAATAGGGCCTGAGGCAATCCCGCGCTTTTGCGGCCTGCTCCCAAAAAAGACAGTTGAAAAATGGAGCTCAGGGAAACTGCAATTCACACACCCGCAGAGTTATAAATGATAACTCTCATCCACAGATATATTGAGGGAAGGCAACGAAGAGGATTTGAAAGCAAGGCACAATTGCAGGAAACAGATTTCAGGAGGTAGATACGAATCGCCTTTAAAGCACATGAAAAGCGGCAAAACGTCGACAATGATGCCCTTGGCCAAAAAGGGCGTATGCGTTTTTTCCTGAATATATTCAGGAAAAAACGCATACGCCCTTTTTGGCCAACCAAGCAACCTGGAAAGGCAAATCAGCGCTACAAAGAAGTCTCGCTTCCCATCGGTGAAAAGGGCCATGCTGCAAAAAGTGTCAAAACCAGAAATGCAGGACAGGCCATGGAGAAATGGCAGCCTTGCTACACTGATGGGCGGGATGTAAATTGCCAACAGCCACTCTGGAGAAGTGTATGTTGTGTCCTGAAACATCGAAAAAAAAACAGCTTAGGGAGCATAGGGCATGTCCACTCATGGGCGTATAAATTGGAAAAACTAAAAATCAGCAAGACACAGGCACCGGAAAGTTTAGGGCTGCTCTGTTGACAAGAACCTCCACTTCATGACACCTTAAATATCCCAGGAAAGAGAAAAATGGATAAAGAAGTTGTGGTCCTTATGTACAATGGAATATCATTCAGCCATGAAATCAATGTCATAAGGCTAGTAGCAGCATGATGATTGGATTTAGGTACGACGACTCTAAGTGAAATAAGTCACACAGAAAAAGACACATATCAAAAGCTATCACTTATAGAGGGAATGTAAAAACCGCTACACTTGAACTGAATTACAAATCAGAACAGAGTCACCCATTTTGAAAACACACTATGGCTGCTTAACGGGAAAGGTGAGGTGGGGTGATGCATAAAACAAGGGTTTCAAATTCGCTCTGATACCGTACCATACACCCAATATGTAATAGAAAAGACCTACTCCTTGCTCAGTGAACTGGACTCAACACCCTGTATTCACCGCACAAGAATATATCAGACTAGTGAGAATCATAAAACCTATGTATTGATATCTCTCTGGAAATGAGTCAAGTGGGTGTAAATCCGCATAAACACAGCCGTGAAAAGCAGCTAAACCCCATTATAAAAATAAATTAGTTTTAAAAACGCATGAAACAAAGACAGTGAAAGAGAGAGAAATTCTTACAAAATTCATTCAGGGGCTGTGACGCAACCTGGATTGACCATATTTAGACCCACAGATGGATGAGACATAAGGGTGGACATTCTTGGGGCTGAGAGGTTTGGTGAGGTTGGGTGAGCCAACGCAGACCCTTTAAGGTAATACTGCGTGGTACCCATCCCATGGGTCCCAAATCTCCAGGTTCAAGGGCATCTTCCTACATCGAAAACTTGAATGAGGAACCCAGAAGATGGTACACCGTGTGATTTTGAAAGGTTTCTAAAACGCACCTCATTTCTCATCTCCTTGTGCTCGGGTTCGCCATTCCAGCTACTTCACTAGCAATCTCCCTACTTGGAGAATCAGCACCTTTAACCTCCTGTTCCGTACAGGTTGCAATTTGTCCTGAGGATGAACTGGAAGAGGGGCAGCCAATGAGAGACTAGATCTAGGTGTTGGGACAGGCACAGGTCACTCTATTTTCTCATCAGGAAGAAGAAATAACCACAGGCTCAGCCTGCCACCCGGAACCAGAATAGGGCCTGAGGCAATCCCGCGCTTCTGCGGCCAGCTCCCAAAAAAGCCAGTTGAAAAATGGAGCACATGTGCACTGCAATTCACAACCCTGCAGAGTTATAAATGATAACTCTCGTACACAAATATATTGAGGGAAGGCAACGAAGAAGATTTGAAAGCAAGGCAGAATTGCAGGAAACAGGTTTCAGGAGGTAGATTCGAATCGCCTTTAAAGCACATGAAAAGCGGCAAAACGTCGACAATGATGCCCTTGGCCAAAAAGGGCGTATGCGTTTTTTCCTGAATGTATTCAGGAAAAAACGCATACGCCCTTTTTGGCCAACCAAGCAACCTGGAAAGGCAAATCAGCGCTACAAAGAAGTCTCGCTTCCCATTGGTCAAAAGGGTCATGCTGCAAAAAGTGTCAAAACCACAAATGCAGGACAGGCCATGGAGAAATGGCAGCCTTGCTACGCTGATGGGCGGGATGTAAATTGCCTACAGACACTCTGGAGAAGTGTACGGTGTGTCCTGAAACATCTAAAACACACAGCTTAGGGAGCATAGGGCACGTCCACTCATGGGCGTAGAAATTGGGAAAACTAAAAATCAGCAAGACACATGCACCCCAAAGTTTAGGGCTGCTCTGTTGACAAGAACCTCCACTTCATGACACCTTAAATATCCCAGGAAAGAGAAAATGGATAAAGAAGTTGTGGTCCTTATGTACAATGCAATATCACTCAGACATGAAATCAATGTCATAAGGCTAGTAGAAGCAAGATGAGTGGAGTTCGGTACGACGATTCTAAGTGAAATAAGTCACACAGAAAAAGACACTTATCATAAGCTATCACTTATAGAGGGACTGTAAAAACCGCTACACTTGAACTGAATTACAAAACAGAACAGAGTCACACGTTTAGAAAACACACTATGGCTGCTTAACGGGAAAGGTGAGGTGGGGTGATGCATAAAACAAGGGTTTCAAATTCGCTCAGATACCGTTCCATACACCCAATATGTAATAGACAAGACCTACTCCTTGCTCAGTGAACTGGACTCAACACCCCCTATTCACCACACAAGAATATATGTGACTAGTAAGAATCTTAAAACCTATGTATTGATATCTGTCTGGAATTCACTCAAGTGGGTGTAAAGCTGCATAAACACAGCCGTGAAAAGCAGCTAAACCCAATTATAAAAATAAATTACTTTTAAAAACCCGTAAAACAAAGACAGTGAAAGAGAGAGAAATTCTTACAAAATTCGTTCAGAGGCTGTGATGCAACCTGGATTGACCATATCTAGACCCACAGCTGGATGAGACATAAGGGTGGACACCCTTGGGGCTGAGAGGTTGGGTGAGGTTGGGTGAGCAAACGCAGACCCTTTAAAGTAATACTGCGTGGTACCCATCCCATGGGTCCCAAATCTCCAGGTTCAAGGGCATCTTCCTACATCGAAAACATGCATGAGAAACCCAGAAGAAGGTACACTGTGTGATTTTGAAAGGTTTCTAAAACGCACCTCAATTCTCATCTCCTTGTGCTCGGTTTCGCCATTCCAGCTACTTTACTAGCAATCTCCCTACTTGGAGAATCAGCACCTTTAACCTCCTGTTCCCTACAGGTTGCAATTTGTCCTGAGGATGAACGGGAAGAGGGGCAACCAATGAGAGACTAGATCTAGGTGTTGGGACAGGCACAGGTCACTCTATTTTCCCAACAGGAAGAAGAATTAACCACAGGCTCAGCCTGCCGCCCAGAAGCAGAATAGGGCCTGAGGCAATCCCGCGCTTTTGCGGCCTGCTCCCAAAAAAGACAGTTGAAAAATGGAGCTCAGGGAAACTGCAATTCACACACCCGCAGAGTTATAAATGATAACTCTCATCCACAGATATATTGAGGGAAGGCAACGAAGAGGATTTGAAAGCAAGGCACAATTGCAGGAAACAGATTTCAGGAGGTAGATACGAATCGCCTTTAAAGCACATGAAAAGCGGCAAAACGTCGACAATGATGCCCTTGGCCAAAAAGGGCGTATGCGTTTTTTCCTGAATATATTCAGGAAAAAACGCATACGCCCTTTTTGGCCAACCAAGCAACCTGGAAAGGCAAATCAGCGCTACAAAGAAGTCTCGCTTCCCATCGGTGAAAAGGGCCATGCTGCAAAAAGTGTCAAAACCAGAAATGCAGGACAGGCCATGGAGAAATGGCAGCCTTGCTACACTGATGGGCGGGATGTAAATTGCCAACAGCCACTCTGGAGAAGTGTATGTTGTGTCCTGAAACATCGAAAAAAAAACAGCTTAGGGAGCATAGGGCATGTCCACTCATGGGCGTATAAATTGGAAAAACTAAAAATCAGCAAGACACAGGCACCGGAAAGTTTAGGGCTGCTCTGTTGACAAGAACCTCCACTTCATGACACCTTAAATATCCCAGGAAAGAGAAAAATGGATAAAGAAGTTGTGGTCCTTATGTACAATGGAATATCATTCAGCCATGAAATCAATGTCATAAGGCTAGTAGCAGCATGATGATTGGATTTAGGTACGACGACTCTAAGTGAAATAAGTCACACAGAAAAAGACACATATCAAAAGCTATCACTTATAGAGGGAATGTAAAAACCGCTACACTTGAACTGAATTACAAATCAGAACAGAGTCACCCATTTTGAAAACACACTATGGCTGCTTAACGGGAAAGGTGAGGTGGGGTGATGCATAAAACAAGGGTTTCAAATTCGCTCTGATACCGTACCATACACCCAATATGTAATAGAAAAGACCTACTCCTTGCTCAGTGAACTGGACTCAACACCCTGTATTCACCGCACAAGAATATATCAGACTAGTGAGAATCATAAAACCTATGTATTGATATCTCTCTGGAAATGAGTCAAGTGGGTGTAAATCCGCATAAACACAGCCGTGAAAAGCAGCTAAACCCCATTATAAAAATAAATTAGTTTTAAAAACGCATGAAACAAAGACAGTGAAAGAGAGAGAAATTCTTACAAAATTCATTCAGGGGCTGTGACGCAACCTGGATTGACCATATTTAGACCCACAGATGGATGAGACATAAGGGTGGACATTCTTGGGGCTGAGAGGTTTGGTGAGGTTGGGTGAGCCAACGCAGACCCTTTAAGGTAATACTGCGTGGTACCCATCCCATGGGTCCCAAATCTCCAGGTTCAAGGGCATCTTCCTACATCGAAAACTTGAATGAGGAACCCAGAAGATGGTACACCGTGTGATTTTGAAAGGTTTCTAAAACGCACCTCATTTCTCATCTCCTTGTGCTCGGGTTCGCCATTCCAGCTACTTCACTAGCAATCTCCCTACTTGGAGAATCAGCACCTTTAACCTCCTGTTCCGTACAGGTTGCAATTTGTCCTGAGGATGAACTGGAAGAGGGGCAGCCAATGAGAGACTAGATCTAGGTGTTGGGACAGGCACAGGTCACTCTATTTTCTCATCAGGAAGAAGAAATAACCACAGGCTCAGCCTGCCACCCGGAACCAGAATAGGGCCTGAGGCAATCCCGCGCTTCTGCGGCCAGCTCCCAAAAAAGCCAGTTGAAAAATGGAGCACATGTGCACTGCAATTCACAACCCTGCAGAGTTATAAATGATAACTCTCGTACACAAATATATTGAGGGAAGGCAACGAAGAAGATTTGAAAGCAAGGCAGAATTGCAGGAAACAGGTTTCAGGAGGTAGATTCGAATCGCCTTTAAAGCACATGAAAAGCGGCAAAACGTCGACAATGATGCCCTTGGCCAAAAAGGGCGTATGCGTTTTTTCCTGAATGTATTCAGGAAAAAACGCATACGCCCTTTTTGGCCAACCAAGCAACCTGGAAAGGCAAATCAGCGCTACAAAGAAGTCTCGCTTCCCATTGGTCAAAAGGGTCATGCTGCAAAAAGTGTCAAAACCACAAATGCAGGACAGGCCATGGAGAAATGGCAGCCTTGCTACGCTGATGGGCGGGATGTAAATTGCCTACAGACACTCTGGAGAAGTGTACGGTGTGTCCTGAAACATCTAAAACACACAGCTTAGGGAGCATAGGGCACGTCCACTCATGGGCGTAGAAATTGGGAAAACTAAAAATCAGCAAGACACAGGCACCCCAAAGTTTAGGGCTGCTCTGTTGACAAGAACCTCCACTTCATGACACCTTAAATATCCCAGGAAAGAGAAAATGGATAAAGAAGTTGTGGTCCTTATGTACAATGCAATATCACTCAGACATGAAATCAATGTCATAAGGCTAGTAGAAGCAAGATGAGTGGAGTTCGGTACGACGATTCTAAGTGAAATAAGTCACACAGAAAAAGACACTTATCATAAGCTATCACTTATAGAGGGACTGTAAAAACCGCTACACTTGAACTGAATTACAAAACAGAACAGAGTCACACGTTTAGAAAACACACTATGGCTGCTTAACGGGAAAGGTGAGGTGGGGTGATGCATAAAACAAGGGTTTCAAATTCGCTCAGATACCGTTCCATACACCCAATATGTAATAGACAAGACCTACTCCTTGCTCAGTGAACTGGACTCAACACCCCCTATTCACCACACAAGAATATATGTGACTAGTAAGAATCTTAAAACCTATGTATTGATATCTGTCTGGAATTCACTCAAGTGGGTGTAAAGCTGCATAAACACAGCCGTGAAAAGCAGCTAAACCCAATTATAAAAATAAATTACTTTTAAAAACCCGTAAAACAAAGACAGTGAAAGAGAGAGAAATTCTTACAAAATTCGTTCAGAGGCTGTGATGCAACCTGGATTGACCATATCTAGACCCACAGCTGGATGAGACATAAGGGTGGACACCCTTGGGGCTGAGAGGTTGGGTGAGGTTGGGTGAGCAAACGCAGACCCTTTAAAGTAATACTGCGTGGTACCCATCCCATGGGTCCCAAATCTCCAGGTTCAAGGGCATCTTCCTACATCGAAAACATGCATGAGAAACCCAGAAGAAGGTACACTGTGTGATTTTGAAAGGTTTCTAAAACGCACCTCAATTCTCATCTCCTTGTGCTCGGTTTCGCCATTCCAGCTACTTTACTAGCAATCTCCCTACTTGGAGAATCAGCACCTTTAACCTCCTGTTCCCTACAGGTTGCAATTTGTCCTGAGGATGAACGGGAAGAGGGGCAACCAATGAGAGACTAGATCTAGGTGTTGGGACAGGCACAGGTCACTCTATTTTCCCAACAGGAAGAAGAATTAACCACAGGCTCAGCCTGCCGCCCAGAAGCAGAATAGGGCCTGAGGCAATCCCGCGCTTTTGCGGCCTGCTCCCAAAAAAGACAGTTGAAAAATGGAGCTCAGGGAAACTGCAATTCACACACCCGCAGAGTTATAAATGATAACTCTCATCCACAGATATATTGAGGGAAGGCAACGAAGAGGATTTGAAAGCAAGGCACAATTGCAGGAAACAGATTTCAGGAGGTAGATACGAATCGCCTTTAAAGCACATGAAAAGCGGCAAAACGTCGACAATGATGCCCTTGGCCAAAAAGGGCGTATGCGTTTTTTCCTGAATATATTCAGGAAAAAACGCATACGCCCTTTTTGGCCAACCAAGCAACCTGGAAAGGCAAATCAGCGCTACAAAGAAGTCTCGCTTCCCATCGGTGAAAAGGGCCATGCTGCAAAAAGTGTCAAAACCAGAAATGCAGGACAGGCCATGGAGAAATGGCAGCCTTGCTACACTGATGGGCGGGATGTAAATTGCCAACAGCCACTCTGGAGAAGTGTATGTTGTGTCCTGAAACATCGAAAAAAAAACAGCTTAGGGAGCATAGGGCATGTCC
The DNA here is from genome assembly GCF_028021215.1 of Eschrichtius robustus. Taxonomy (NCBI): domain Eukaryota; kingdom Metazoa; phylum Chordata; class Mammalia; order Artiodactyla; family Eschrichtiidae; genus Eschrichtius; species Eschrichtius robustus. The sequence goes on from NW_027175349.1 coordinate 383,844, forward strand.
ACTCATGGGCGTATAAATTGGAAAAACTAAAAATCAGCAAGACACAGGCACCGGAAAGTTTAGGGCTGCTCTGTTGACAAGAACCTCCACTTCATGACACCTTAAATATCCCAGGAAAGAGAAAAATGGATAAAGAAGTTGTGGTCCTTATGTACAATGGAATATCATTCAGCCATGAAATCAATGTCATAAGGCTAGTAGCAGCATGATGATTGGATTTAGGTACGACGACTCTAAGTGAAATAAGTCACACAGAAAAAGACACATATCAAAAGCTATCACTTATAGAGGGAATGTAAAAACCGCTACACTTGAACTGAATTACAAATCAGAACAGAGTCACCCATTTTGAAAACACACTATGGCTGCTTAACGGGAAAGGTGAGGTGGGGTGATGCATAAAACAAGGGTTTCAAATTCACTCTGATACCGTACCATACACCCAATATGTAATAGAAAAGACCTACTCCTTGCTCAGTGAACTGGACTCAACACCCTGTATTCACCGCACAAGAATATATCAGACTAGTGAGAATCATAAAACCTATGTATTGATATCTCTCTGGAAATGAGTCAAGTGGGTGTAAATCCGCATAAACACAGCCGTGAAAAGCAGCTAAACCCCATTATAAAAATAAATTAGTTTTAAAAACGCATGAAACAAAGACAGTGAAAGAGAGAGAAATTCTTACAAAATTCATTCAGGGGCTGTGACGCAACCTGGATTGACCATATTTAGACCCACAGATGGATGAGACATAAGGGTGGACATTCTTGGGGCTGAGAGGTTTGGTGAGGTTGGGTGAGCCAACGCAGACCCTTTAAGGTAATACTGCGTGGTACCCATCCCATGGGTCCCAAATCTCCAGGTTCAAGGGCATCTTCCTACATCGAAAACTTGAATGAGGAACCCAGAAGATGGTACACCGTGTGATTTTGAAAGGTTTCTAAAACGCACCTCATTTCTCATCTCCTTGTGCTCGGGTTCGCCATTCCAGCTACTTCACTAGCAATCTCCCTACTTGGAGAATCAGCACCTTTAACCTCCTGTTCCGTACAGGTTGCAATTTGTCCTGAGGATGAACTGGAAGAGGGGCAGCCAATGAGAGACTAGATCTAGGTGTTGGGACAGGCACAGGTCACTCTATTTTCTCATCAGGAAGAAGAAATAACCACAGGCTCAGCCTGCCACCCGGAACCAGAATAGGGCCTGAGGCAATCCCGCGCTTCTGCGGCCAGCTCCCAAAAAAGCCAGTTGAAAAATGGAGCACATGTGCACTGCAATTCACAACCCTGCAGAGTTATAAATGATAACTCTCGTACACAAATATATTGAGGGAAGGCAACGAAGAAGATTTGAAAGCAAGGCAGAATTGCAGGAAACAGGTTTCAGGAGGTAGATTCGAATCGCCTTTAAAGCACATGAAAAGCGGCAAAACGTCGACAATGATGCCCTTGGCCAAAAAGGGCGTATGCGTTTTTTCCTGAATGTATTCAGGAAAAAACGCATACGCCCTTTTTGGCCAACCAAGCAACCTGGAAAGGCAAATCAGCGCTACAAAGAAGTCTCGCTTCCCATTGGTCAAAAGGGTCATGCTGCAAAAAGTGTCAAAACCACAAATGCAGGACAGGCCATGGAGAAATGGCAGCCTTGCTACGCTGATGGGCGGGATGTAAATTGCCTACAGACACTCTGGAGAAGTGTACGGTGTGTCCTGAAACATCTAAAACACACAGCTTAGGGAGCATAGGGCACGTCCACTCATGGGCGTAGAAATTGGGAAAACTAAAAATCAGCAAGACACAGGCACCCCAAAGTTTAGGGCTGCTCTGTTGACAAGAACCTCCACTTCATGACACCTTAAATATCCCAGGAAAGAGAAAATGGATAAAGAAGTTGTGGTCCTTATGTACAATGCAATATCACTCAGACATGAAATCAATGTCATAAGGCTAGTAGAAGCAAGATGAGTGGAGTTCGGTACGACGATTCTAAGTGAAATAAGTCACACAGAAAAAGACACTTATCATAAGCTATCACTTATAGAGGGACTGTAAAAACCGCTACACTTGAACTGAATTACAAAACAGAACAGAGTCACACGTTTAGAAAACACACTATGGCTGCTTAACGGGAAAGGTGAGGTGGGGTGATGCATAAAACAAGGGTTTCAAATTCGCTCAGATACCGTTCCATACACCCAATATGTAATAGACAAGACCTACTCCTTGCTCAGTGAACTGGACTCAACACCCCCTATTCACCACACAAGAATATATGTGACTAGTAAGAATCTTAAAACCTATGTATTGATATCTGTCTGGAATTCACTCAAGTGGGTGTAAAGCTGCATAAACACAGCCGTGAAAAGCAGCTAAACCCAATTATAAAAATAAATTACTTTTAAAAACCCGTAAAACAAAGACAGTGAAAGAGAGAGAAATTCTTACAAAATTCGTTCAGAGGCTGTGATGCAACCTGGATTGACCATATCTAGACCCACAGCTGGATGAGACATAAGGGTGGACACCCTTGGGGCTGAGAGGTTGGGTGAGGTTGGGTGAGCAAACGCAGACCCTTTAAAGTAATACTGCGTGGTACCCATCCCATGGGTCCCAAATCTCCAGGTTCAAGGGCATCTTCCTACATCGAAAACATGCATGAGAAACCCAGAAGAAGGTACACTGTGTGATTTTGAAAGGTTTCTAAAACGCACCTCAATTCTCATCTCCTTGTGCTCGGTTTCGCCATTCCAGCTACTTTACTAGCAATCTCCCTACTTGGAGAATCAGCACCTTTAACCTCCTGTTCCCTACAGGTTGCAATTTGTCCTGAGGATGAACGGGAAGAGGGGCAACCAATGAGAGACTAGATCTAGGTGTTGGGACAGGCACAGGTCACTCTATTTTCCCAACAGGAAGAAGAATTAACCACAGGCTCAGCCTGCCGCCCAGAAGCAGAATAGGGCCTGAGGCAATCCCGCGCTTTTGCGGCCTGCTCCCAAAAAAGACAGTTGAAAAATGGAGCTCAGGGAAACTGCAATTCACACACCCGCAGAGTTATAAATGATAACTCTCATCCACAGATATATTGAGGGAAGGCAACGAAGAGGATTTGAAAGCAAGGCACAATTGCAGGAAACAGATTTCAGGAGGTAGATACGAATCGCCTTTAAAGCACATGAAAAGCGGCAAAACGTCGACAATGATGCCCTTGGCCAAAAAGGGCGTATGCGTTTTTTCCTGAATATATTCAGGAAAAAACGCATACGCCCTTTTTGGCCAACCAAGCAACCTGGAAAGGCAAATCAGCGCTACAAAGAAGTCTCGCTTCCCATCGGTGAAAAGGGCCATGCTGCAAAAAGTGTCAAAACCAGAAATGCAGGACAGGCCATGGAGAAATGGCAGCCTTGCTACACTGATGGGCGGGATGTAAATTGCCAACAGCCACTCTGGAGAAGTGTATGTTGTGTCCTGAAACATCGAAAAAAAAACAGCTTAGGGAGCATAGGGCATGTCCACTCATGGGCGTATAAATTGGAAAAACTAAAAATCAGCAAGACACAGGCACCGGAAAGTTTAGGGCTGCTCTGTTGACAAGAACCTCCACTTCATGACACCTTAAATATCCCAGGAAAGAGAAAAATGGATAAAGAAGTTGTGGTCCTTATGTACAATGGAATATCATTCAGCCATGAAATCAATGTCATAAGGCTAGTAGCAGCATGATGATTGGATTTAGGTACGACGACTCTAAGTGAAATAAGTCACACAGAAAAAGACACATATCAAAAGCTATCACTTATAGAGGGAATGTAAAAACCGCTACACTTGAACTGAATTACAAATCAGAACAGAGTCACCCATTTTGAAAACACACTATGGCTGCTTAACGGGAAAGGTGAGGTGGGGTGATGCATAAAACAAGGGTTTCAAATTCGCTCTGATACCGTACCATACACCCAATATGTAATAGAAAAGACCTACTCCTTGCTCAGTGAACTGGACTCAACACCCTGTATTCACCGCACAAGAATATATCAGACTAGTGAGAATCATAAAACCTATGTATTGATATCTCTCTGGAAATGAGTCAAGTGGGTGTAAATCCGCATAAACACAGCCGTGAAAAGCAGCTAAACCCCATTATAAAAATAAATTAGTTTTAAAAACGCATGAAACAAAGACAGTGAAAGAGAGAGAAATTCTTACAAAATTCATTCAGGGGCTGTGACGCAACCTGGATTGACCATATTTAGACCCACAGATGGATGAGACATAAGGGTGGACATTCTTGGGGCTGAGAGGTTTGGTGAGGTTGGGTGAGCCAACGCAGACCCTTTAAGGTAATACTGCGTGGTACCCATCCCATGGGTCCCAAATCTCCAGGTTCAAGGGCATCTTCCTACATCGAAAACTTGAATGAGGAACCCAGAAGATGGTACACCGTGTGATTTTGAAAGGTTTCTAAAACGCACCTCATTTCTCATCTCCTTGTGCTCGGGTTCGCCATTCCAGCTACTTCACTAGCAATCTCCCTACTTGGAGAATCAGCACCTTTAACCTCCTGTTCCGTACAGGTTGCAATTTGTCCTGAGGATGAACTGGAAGAGGGGCAGCCAATGAGAGACTAGATCTAGGTGTTGGGACAGGCACAGGTCACTCTATTTTCTCATCAGGAAGAAGAAATAACCACAGGCTCAGCCTGCCACCCGGAACCAGAATAGGGCCTGAGGCAATCCCGCGCTTCTGCGGCCAGCTCCCAAAAAAGCCAGTTGAAAAATGGAGCACATGTGCACTGCAATTCACAACCCTGCAGAGTTATAAATGATAACTCTCGTACACAAATATATTGAGGGAAGGCAACGAAGAAGATTTGAAAGCAAGGCAGAATTGCAGGAAACAGGTTTCAGGAGGTAGATTCGAATCGCCTTTAAAGCACATGAAAAGCGGCAAAACGTCGACAATGATGCCCTTGGCCAAAAAGGGCGTATGCGTTTTTTCCTGAATGTATTCAGGAAAAAACGCATACGCCCTTTTTGGCCAACCAAGCAACCTGGAAAGGCAAATCAGCGCTACAAAGAAGTCTCGCTTCCCATTGGTCAAAAGGGTCATGCTGCAAAAAGTGTCAAAACCACAAATGCAGGACAGGCCATGGAGAAATGGCAGCCTTGCTACGCTGATGGGCGGGATGTAAATTGCCTACAGACACTCTGGAGAAGTGTACGGTGTGTCCTGAAACATCTAAAACACACAGCTTAGGGAGCATAGGGCACGTCCACTCATGGGCGTAGAAATTGGGAAAACTAAAAATCAGCAAGACACAGGCACCCCAAAGTTTAGGGCTGCTCTGTTGACAAGAACCTCCACTTCATGACACCTTAAATATCCCAGGAAAGAGAAAATGGATAAAGAAGTTGTGGTCCTTATGTACAATGCAATATCACTCAGACATGAAATCAATGTCATAAGGCTAGTAGAAGCAAGATGAGTGGAGTTCGGTACGACGATTCTAAGTGAAATAAGTCACACAGAAAAAGACACTTATCATAAGCTATCACTTATAGAGGGACTGTAAAAACCGCTACACTTGAACTGAATTACAAAACAGAACAGAGTCACACGTTTAGAAAACACACTATGGCTGCTTAACGGGAAAGGTGAGGTGGGGTGATGCATAAAACAAGGGTTTCAAATTCGCTCAGATACCGTTCCATACACCCAATATGTAATAGACAAGACCTACTCCTTGCTCAGTGAACTGGACTCAACACCCCCTATTCACCACACAAGAATATATGTGACTAGTAAGAATCTTAAAACCTATGTATTGATATCTGTCTGGAATTCACTCAAGTGGGTGTAAAGCTGCATAAACACAGCCGTGAAAAGCAGCTAAACCCAATTATAAAAATAAATTACTTTTAAAAACCCGTAAAACCAAGACAGTGAAAGAGAGAGAAATTCTTACAAAATTCGTTCAGAGGCTGTGATGCAACCTGGATTGACCATATCTAGACCCACAGCTGGATGAGACATAAGGGTGGACACCCTTGGGGCTGAGAGGTTGGGTGAGGTTGGGTGAGCAAACGCAGACCCTTTAAAGTAATACTGCGTGGTACCCATCCCATGGGTCCCAAATCTCCAGGTTCAAGGGCATCTTCCTACATCGAAAACATGCATGAGAAACCCAGAAGAAGGTACACTGTGTGATTTTGAAAGGTTTCTAAAACGCACCTCAATTCTCATCTCCTTGTGCTCGGTTTCGCCATTCCAGCTACTTTACTAGCAATCTCCCTACTTGGAGAATCAGCACCTTTAACCTCCTGTTCCCTACAGGTTGCAATTTGTCCTGAGGATGAACGGGAAGAGGGGCAACCAATGAGAGACTAGATCTAGGTGTTGGGACAGGCACAGGTCACTCTATTTTCCCAACAGGAAGAAGAATTAACCACAGGCTCAGCCTGCCGCCCAGAAGCAGAATAGGGCCTGAGGCAATCCCGCGCTTTTGCGGCCTGCTCCCAAAAAAGACAGTTGAAAAATGGAGCTCAGGGAAACTGCAATTCACACACCCGCAGAGTTATAAATGATAACTCTCATCCACAGATATATTGAGGGAAGGCAACGAAGAGGATTTGAAAGCAAGGCACAATTGCAGGAAACAGATTTCAGGAGGTAGATACGAATCGCCTTTAAAGCACATGAAAAGCGGCAAAACGTCGACAATGATGCCCTTGGCCAAAAAGGGCGTATGCGTTTTTTCCTGAATATATTCAGGAAAAAACGCATACGCCCTTTTTGGCCAACCAAGCAACCTGGAAAGGCAAATCAGCGCTACAAAGAAGTCTCGCTTCCCATCGGTGAAAAGGGCCATGCTGCAAAAAGTGTCAAAACCAGAAATGCAGGACAGGCCATGGAGAAATGGCAGCCTTGCTACACTGATGGGCGGGATGTAAATTGCCAACAGCCACTCTGGAGAAGTGTATGTTGTGTCCTGAAACATCGAAAAAAAAACAGCTTAGGGAGCATAGGGCATGTCCACTCATGGGCGTATAAATTGGAAAAACTAAAAATCAGCAAGACACAGGCACCGGAAAGTTTAGGGCTGCTCTGTTGACAAGAACCTCCACTTCATGACACCTTAAATATCCCAGGAAAGAGAAAAATGGATAAAGAAGTTGTGGTCCTTATGTACAATGGAATATCATTCAGCCATGAAATCAATGTCATAAGGCTAGTAGCAGCATGATGATTGGATTTAGGTACGACGACTCTAAGTGAAATAAGTCACACAGAAAAAGACACATATCAAAAGCTATCACTTATAGAGGGAATGTAAAAACCGCTACACTTGAACTGAATTACAAATCAGAACAGAGTCACCCATTTTGAAAACACACTATGGCTGCTTAACGGGAAAGGTGAGGTGGGGTGATGCATAAAACAAGGGTTTCAAATTCGCTCTGATACCGTACCATACACCCAATATGTAATAGAAAAGACCTACTCCTTGCTCAGTGAACTGGACTCAACACCCTGTATTCACCGCACAAGAATATATCAGACTAGTGAGAATCATAAAACCTATGTATTGATATCTCTCTGGAAATGAGTCAAGTGGGTGTAAATCCGCATAAACACAGCCGTGAAAAGCAGCTAAACCCCATTATAAAAATAAATTAGTTTTAAAAACGCATGAAACAAAGACAGTGAAAGAGAGAGAAATTCTTACAAAATTCATTCAGGGGCTGTGACGCAACCTGGATTGACCATATTTAGACCCACAGATGGATGAGACATAAGGGTGGACATTCTTGGGGCTGAGAGGTTTGGTGAGGTTGGGTGAGCCAACGCAGACCCTTTAAGGTAATACTGCGTGGTACCCATCCCATGGGTCCCAAATCTCCAGGTTCAAGGGCATCTTCCTACATCGAAAACTTGAATGAGGAACCCAGAAGATGGTACACCGTGTGATTTTGAAAGGTTTCTAAAACGCACCTCATTTCTCATCTCCTTGTGCTCGGGTTCGCCATTCCAGCTACTTCACTAGCAATCTCCCTACTTGGAGAATCAGCACCTTTAACCTCCTGTTCCGTACAGGTTGCAATTTGTCCTGAGGATGAACTGGAAGAGGGGCAGCCAATGAGAGACTAGATCTAGGTGTTGGGACAGGCACAGGTCACTCTATTTTCTCATCAGGAAGAAGAAATAACCACAGGCTCAGCCTGCCACCCGGAACCAGAATAGGGCCTGAGGCAATCCCGCGCTTCTGCGGCCAGCTCCCAAAAAAGCCAGTTGAAAAATGGAGCACATGTGCACTGCAATTCACAACCCTGCAGAGTTATAAATGATAACTCTCGTACACAAATATATTGAGGGAAGGCAACGAAGAAGATTTGAAAGCAAGGCAGAATTGCAGGAAACAGGTTTCAGGAGGTAGATTCGAATCGCCTTTAAAGCACATGAAAAGCGGCAAAACGTCGACAATGATGCCCTTGGCCAAAAAGGGCGTATGCGTTTTTTCCTGAATGTATTCAGGAAAAAACGCATACGCCCTTTTTGGCCAACCAAGCAACCTGGAAAGGCAAATCAGCGCTACAAAGAAGTCTCGCTTCCCATTGGTCAAAAGGGTCATGCTGCAAAAAGTGTCAAAACCACAAATGCAGGACAGGCCATGGAGAAATGGCAGCCTTGCTACGCTGATGGGCGGGATGTAAATTGCCTACAGACACTCTGGAGAAGTGTACGGTGTGTCCTGAAACATCTAAAACACACAGCTTAGGGAGCATAGGGCACGTCCACTCATGGGCGTAGAAATTGGGAAAACTAAAAATCAGCAAGACACAGGCACCCCAAAGTTTAGGGCTGCTCTGTTGACAAGAACCTCCACTTCATGACACCTTAAATATCCCAGGAAAGAGAAAATGGATAAAGAAGTTGTGGTCCTTATGTACAATGCAATATCACTCAGACATGAAATCAATGTCATAAGGCTAGTAGAAGCAAGATGAGTGGAGTTCGGTACGACGATTCTAAGTGAAATAAGTCACACAGAAAAAGACACTTATCATAAGCTATCACTTATAGAGGGACTGTAAAAACCGCTACACTTGAACTGAATTACAAAACAGAACAGAGTCACACGTTTAGAAAACACACTATGGCTGCTTAACGGGAAAGGTGAGGTGGGGTGATGCATAAAACAAGGGTTTCAAATTCGCTCAGATACCGTTCCATACACCCAATATGTAATAGACAAGACCTACTCCTTGCTCAGTGAACTGGACTCAACACCCCCTATTCACCACACAAGAATATATGTGACTAGTAAGAATCTTAAAACCTATGTATTGATATCTGTCTGGAATTCACTCAAGTGGGTGTAAAGCTGCATAAACACAGCCGTGAAAAGCAGCTAAACCCAATTATAAAAATAAATTACTTTTAAAAACCCGTAAAACCAAGACAGTGAAAGAGAGAGAAATTCTTACAAAATTCGTTCAGAGGCTGTGATGCAACCTGGATTGACCATATCTAGACCCACAGCTGGATGAGACATAAGGGTGGACACCCTTGGGGCTGAGAGGTTGGGTGAGGTTGGGTGAGCAAACGCAGACCCTTTAAAGTAATACTGCGTGGTACCCATCCCATGGGTCCCAAATCTCCAGGTTCAAGGGCATCTTCCTACATCGAAAACATGCATGAGAAACCCAGAAGAAGGTACACTGTGTGATTTTGAAAGGTTTCTAAAACGCACCTCAATTCTCATCTCCTTGTGCTCGGTTTCGCCATTCCAGCTACTTTACTAGCAATCTCCCTACTTGGAGAATCAGCACCTTTAACCTCCTGTTCCCTACAGGTTGCAATTTGTCCTGAGGATGAACGGGAAGAGGGGCAACCAATGAGAGACTAGATCTAGGTGTTGGGACAGGCACAGGTCACTCTATTTTCCCAACAGGAAGAAGAATTAACCACAGGCTCAGCCTGCCGCCCAGAAGCAGAATAGGGCCTGAGGCAATCCCGCGCTTTTGCGGCCTGCTCCCAAAAAAGACAGTTGAAAAATGGAGCTCAGGGAAACTGCAATTCACACACCCGCAGAGTTATAAATGATAACTCTCATCCACAGATATATTGAGGGAAGGCAACGAAGAGGATTTGAAAGCAAGGCACAATTGCAGGAAACAGATTTCAGGAGGTAGATACGAATCGCCTTTAAAGCACATGAAAAGCGGCAAAACGTCGACAATGATGCCCTTGGCCAAAAAGGGCGTATGCGTTTTTTCCTGAATATATTCAGGAAAAAACGCATACGCCCTTTTTGGCCAACCAAGCAACCTGGAAAGGCAAATCAGCGCTACAAAGAAGTCTCGCTTCCCATCGGTGAAAAGGGCCATGCTGCAAAAAGTGTCAAAACCAGAAATGCAGGACAGGCCATGGAGAAATGGCAGCCTTGCTACACTGATGGGCGGGATGTAAATTGCCAACAGCCACTCTGGAGAAGTGTATGTTGTGTCCTGAAACATCGGAAAAAAAACAGCTTAGGGAGCATAGGGCATGTCCACTCATGGGCGTATAAATTGGAAAAACTAAAAATCAGCAAGACACAGGCACCGGAAAGTTTAGGGCTGCTCTGTTGACAAGAACCTCCACTTCATGACACCTTAAATATCCCAGGAAAGAGAAAAATGGATAAAGAAGTTGTGGTCCTTATGTACAATGGAATATCATTCAGCCATGAAATCAATGTCATAAGGCTAGTAGCAGCATGATGA
>NW_027175350.1:300000-392081 GCF_028021215.1 Eschrichtius robustus
CCCTTTTTGGCCAAGGGCATCACTGTCGACGTTTTGCCACTTTTCATGTGCTTTAAAGGCGATTCGAATCTACCTCCTGAAACCTGTTTCCTGCAATTCTGCCTTTCTTTCAAATCCTCTTCGTTGCCTTCCCTCAATATATCTGTGGATGAGAGTTATCATTTATAACTCTGCAGGTTTGTGAATTGCAGTGCCCCTGAGCTCCATTTTTCAACTGTCTTTTTTGGGAGCTGGCCGCAAAAGCACGGGATTGCCTCAGGCCCTATTCTGGTTCCCGGGGGCAGGCTGAGCCTGTGTTTAATTCTTCTTCCTGATGGGAAATTTGAGTGACCTGTGCCTGTCCCAACACCTAGATCTAGTCTCTCATTGGTTGCCCCTCTTCCCGTTCATCCTCAGGACAAATTGCAACCTGTAGGGAACAGGAGCTTAAAGGTGCTGATTCTCCAAGTAGGGAGATTGCTAGTAAAGTAGCTGGAAAGGCGAACCCGAGCACAAGGAGATGAGAAATTGGGTGCGTTTTAGAAACCTTTCCAAATCACACGGTGTACCATCTTCTGGGTTTCTCATGCATGTTTTCGATGTAGGAAGATGCCCTTGAACCTGGAGATTTGGGACCCATGGGATGGGTACCACACAGTATTACTTTAAAGGATCTGCGTTTGCTCACCCAACCTCACCCAACCTCTAAGCCCCAAGAGTGTCCACCCTTATGTCTCATCCAGCTGTGGGTCTAGATATGGTCAATCCAGGTTGCATCACAGCCTCTGAACGAATTTTGTAAGAATTTCTCTCTCTTTCACTGTCTTTGTTTTACGGGTTTTTAAAAGTAATTTATTTTTATAATGGGGTTTAGCTGCTTTTCACGGCTGTGTTTATGCGGCTTTACACCCACTTGACTCACTTCCAGACAGATATCAATATATAGGTTTTAAGATTCTTACTAGTCACATATATTCTTGTGCGGTGAATAGGGGGTGTTGAGTCCAGTTCACTGAGCAAGGAGTAGGTCTTGTCTATTACATATTGGGTGTATGGAACGGTATCTGAGCGAATTTGAAACCCTTGTTTTATGCATCACCCCACCTCACCTTTCCCGTTAAGCAGCCATAGTGTGTTTTCTAAACGTGTGACTCTGTTCTGTTTTGTAATTCAGTTCAAGTGTAGCGGTTTTTACATTCCCACTATAAGTGATATCTTATGATAAGTGTCTTTTTCTGTGTGACTTATTTCACTTAGAATCGTCATACCTAAATCCACTCATCTTGCTTCTACTAGCCTTATGACATTGATTTCATGTCTGAGTGATATTCCTTTGTACATAAGGACCACAACTTCTTTATCCATTTTTCTCTTTCCTGGGATATTTAAGGTGTCATGAAGTGGAGGTTCTTGTCAACATAGCAGCCCTAAACATTGGGGTGCCTGTGTCTTGCTGATTTTTAGTTTTCCCAATTTATACGCCCATGAGTGGACGTGCCCTATGCTCCCTAAGCTGTGTTTTTTCGATGTTTCAGGACACACCGTACACTTCTCCAGAGTGGCTGTTGGCAATTTACATCCCGCCCATCAGCGTAGCAAGGCTGCCATTTCTCCATGGCCTGTCCTGCATTTCTGGTTTTGACACTTTTTGCAGCATGGCCCTTTTGACCGATGGGAAGCGAGACCTCTTTGTAGCGCTGATTTGCCTTTCCAGGTTGCTTGGTTGGCCAAAAAGGGCGTATGCGTTTTTTCCTGAATATATTCAGGAAAAAACGCATACGCCCTTTTTGGCCAAGGGCATCATTGTCGACGTTTTGCCGCTTTTCATGTGCTTTAAAGGCGATTCGAATCTACCTCCTGAAATCTGCTTCCTGCAATTCTGCCTTGCTTTCAAATCCTCTTCGTTGCCTTCCCTCAATATATCTGTGGATGAGAGTTATCATTTATAACTCTGCGGGTTTGTGAATTGCAGTGTCCCTGAGCTCCATTTTTCAACTCGCTTTTTTGGGAGCTGGCCACAAAAGCGCGAGATTGCCTCAGGCCTTATTCTGGTTCCTGGCGGCAGGCTGAGCCTGTGGTTAATTCTTCTTCCTGATGGGAAAATAGAGTGACCTGTGCCTCTACCAACACCTAGATCTAGTCTCTCATTGGTTGCCCCTCTTCCCGTTCATCCTCAGGACAAATTGCAACCTGTAGGGAACAGGAGCTTAAAGGTGCTGATTCTCCAAGTAGGGAGATTGCTAGTAAAGTAGCTGGAAAGGCGAACCCGAGCACAAGGAGATGAGAAATGAGGTGCGTATTAGAAACCTTTCAAAATCACACGGTGTACCATCTTCTGGGTTTCTCATGCATGTTTTCGATGTAGGAAGATGCCCTTGAACCTGGAGATTTGGGACCCATGGGATGGGTACCACGCAGTATTACTTTAAAGGGTCTGAGTTTGCTCTCCCAACCTCACCCAAACTCTCAGCCCCAAGAGTGTCCACCCTTATGTCTCATCCAGGTGTGGGTCTAGATATGGTCAATCCAGGTTGCATCACAGCCCCTGAACGAATTTTGTAAGAATTTCTCTCTCTTTCACTGTCTTTGTTTTACGGGTTTTTAAAAGTAATTTATTTTTATAATGGGGTTTAGCTGCTTTTCACGGCTGTGTTTATGCGGCTTTACACCCACTTGACTCACTTCCAGAGAGATATCAATACATAGGTTTTACGATTCTTACTAGTCACATATATTCTTGTGCGGTGAATAGGGGGTGTTGAGTCCAGTTCACTGAGCAAGGAGTAGGTCTTGTCTATTACATATTGGGTGTATGGAACAGTATCTGAGCGAATTTGAAACCCTTGTTTTATGCATCACCCCACCTCACCTTTCCCGTTAAGCAGCCATAGTGTGTTTTCTAAACGTGTGACTCTGTTCTGTTTTGTAATTCACTTCAAGTGTAGCGGTTTTTACATTCCCTCTATAAGTGATATCTTATGATAAGTGTCTTTTTCTGTGTGACTTATTTCACTTAGAATCGTCATACCTAAATCCACTCATCTTGCTTCTACTAGCCTTATGACATTGATTTCATGTCTGAGTGATATTCCATTGTACATAAGGACCACAACTTCTTTATCCATTTTTCTCTTTCCTGGGATATTTAAGGTGTCATGAAGTGGAGGTTCTTGTCAACATAGCAGCCCTAAACATTGGGGTGCCTGTGTCTTGCTGATTTTTAGTTTTCCCAATTTATACGCCCATGAGTGGACGTGCCCTATGCTCCCTAAGCTGTGTTTTTTCGATGTTTCAGGACACACCGTACACTTCTCCAGAGTGGCTTTTGGCAATTTACATCCCGCCCATCAGCGTAGCAAGGCTGCCATTTCTCCATGGCCTGTACTGCATTTCTGATTTTGACACTTTTTGCAGCATGGCCCTTTTGACCGATGGGAAGCGAGACTTCTTTGTAGCGCTGATTTGCCTTTCCAGGTTGCTTGGTTGGCCAAAAAGGGCGTATGCGTTTTTTCCTGAATATATTCAGGAAAAAACGCATACGCCCTTTTTGGCCAAGGGCATCATTGTCGACGTTTTGCCGCTTTTCATGTGCTTTAAAGGCCATTCGAATCTACCTCCTGAAATCTCTTTCCTGCAATTCTGCCTTGCTTTCAAATCCTCTTCGTTGCCTTCCCTCAATATATCTGTGGATGAGAGTTAACATTTATAACTCTGCGGGTTTGTGAATTGCAGTGTCCCTGAGCTCCATTTTTCAACTCGCTTTTTTGGGAGCTGGCCGCAAAAGCGCGGGATTGCCTCAGGCCCTATTCTGGTTCCTGGAGGCAGGCAGAGCCTGTGGTTAATTCTTCTTCCTGATGGGAAAATAGAGTGACCTGTGCCTGTCCCAACACCTAGATCTAGTCTCTCATTGGTTGCCCCTCTTCCCGTTCATCCTCAGGACAAATTGCAACCTGTAGGGAACAGGAGCTTAAAGGTGCTGATTCTCCAAGTAGGGAGATTGCTAGTAAAGTAGCTGGAAAGGCGAACCCGAGCACAAGGAGATGAGAAATTGGGTGCGTTTTAGAAACCTTTCAAAATCACACGGTGCACCATCTTCTGGGTTTCTCATGCATGTTTTCGATGTAGGAAGATGCCCTTGAACCTGGAGATTTGGGACCCATGGGATGGGTACCACACAGTATTACTTTAAAGGGTCTGCGTTTGCTCACGCAACCTCACCCAACCTCTAAGGCCCAAGAGTGTCCACCCTTATGTCTCATCCAGCTGTGGGTCTAGATATGGTCAATCCAGGTTGCATCACAGCCTCTGAACGAATTTTGTAAGAATTTCTCTCTCTTTCACTGTCTTTGTTTTACGGGTTTTTAAAAGTAATTTATTTTTATAATGGGGTTTAGCTGCTTTTCACGGCTGTGTTTATGCAGCTTTACACCCACTTGACACACTTCCAGAGAGATATCAATACATAGGTTTTACGATTCTTAGTAGTCACATATATTCTTGTGCGGTGAATAGGGGTTGTTGAGTCCAGTTCACTGAGCAAGGAGTAGGTCTTGTCTATTACATATTGGGTGTATGGAACGGTATCTGAGCGAATTTGAAACCCTTGTTTTATGCATCACCCCACCTCACCTTTCCCGTTAAGCAGCCATAGTGTGTTTTCTAAACGTGTGACTCTGTTCTGTTTTGTAATTCAGTTCAAGTGTAGCGGTTTTTACATTCCCTCTATAAGTGATAGCTTATGATAAGTGTCTTTTTCTGTGTGACTTATTTCACTTAGAATCGTCATACCAAAATCCACTCATCTTGCTTCTACTAGCCTTATGACATTGATTTCATGTCTGAGGGATATTCCTTTGTACATAAGGACCACAACTTCTTTATCCATTTATCTCTTTCCTGGGATATTTAAGGTGTCATGAAGTGGAGGTTCTTGTCAACATAGCAGCCCTAAACATTGGGGTGCCTGTGTCTTGCTGATTTTTAGTTTTCCCAATTTATACGCCCATGAGTGGATGTGCCCTATGCTCCCTAAGCTGTGTTTTTTCGATGTTTCAGGACACACCGTACACTTCTCCAGAGTGGCTTTTGGCAATTTACATCCCGCCCATTAGCGTAGCAAGGCTGCCATTTCTCCATGGCCTGTACTGCATTTCTGGTTTTGACACTTTTTGCAGCATGGCCCTTTTGACCGATGGGAAGCGAGACCTCTTTGTAGCGCTGATTTGCCTTTCCAGGTTGCTTGGTTGGCCAAAAAGGGCGTATGCGTTTTTTCCTGAATATATTCAGGAAAAAACGCTTACGCCCTTTTTGGCCAAGGGCATCACTGTCGACGTTTTGCCACTTTTCATGTGCTTTAAAGGCGATTCGAATCTACCTCCTGAAACCTGTTTCCTGCAATTCTGCCTTGCTTTCAAATCCTCTTCGTTGCCTTCCCTCAATATATCTGTGGATGAGAGTTATCATTTATAACTCTGCAGGTTTGTGAATTGCAGTGCCCCTGAGCTCCATTTTTCAACTGTCTTTTTTGGGAGCTGGCCGCAAAAGCACGGGATTGCCTCAGGCCCTATTCTGGTTCCCGGGGGCAGGCTGAGCCTGTGTTTAATTCTTCTTCCTGATGGGAAATTTGAGTGACCTGTGCCTGTCCCAACACCTAGATCTAGTCTCTCATTGGTTGCCCCTCTTCCCGTTCATCCTCAGGACAAATTGCAACCTGTAGGGAACAGGAGCTTAAAGGTGCTGATTCTCCAAGTAGGGAGATTGCTAGTAAAGTAGCTGGAAAGGCGAACCCGAGCACAAGGAGATGAGAAATTGGGTGCGTTTTAGAAACCTTTCCAAATCACACGGTGTACCATCTTCTGGGTTTCTCATGCATGTTTTCGATGTAGGAAGATGCCCTTGAACCTGGAGATTTGGGACCCATGGGATGGGTACCACACAGTATTACTTTAAAGGATCTGCGTTTGCTCACCCAACCTCACCCAACCTCTAAGCCCCAAGAGTGTCCACCCTTATGTCTCATCCAGCTGTGGGTCTAGATATGGTCAATCCAGGTTGCATCACAGCCTCTGAACGAATTTTGTAAGAATTTCTCTCTCTTTCACTGTCTTTGTTTTACGGGTTTTTAAAAGTAATTTATTTTTATAATGGGGTTTAGCTGCTTTTCACGGCTGTGTTTATGCGGCTTTACACCCACTTGACTCACTTCCAGACAGATATCAATATATAGGTTTTAAGATTCTTACTAGTCACATATATTCTTGTGCGGTGAATAGGGGGTGTTGAGTCCAGTTCACTGAGCAAGGAGTAGGTCTTGTCTATTACATATTGGGTGTATGGAACGGTATCTGAGCGAATTTGAAACCCTTGTTTTATGCATCACCCCACCTCACCTTTCCCGTTAAGCAGCCATAGTGTGTTTTCTAAACGTGTGACTCTGTTCTGTTTTGTAATTCAGTTCAAGTGTAGCGGTTTTTACATTCCCACTATAAGTGATATCTTATGATAAGTGTCTTTTTCTGTGTGACTTATTTCACTTAGAATCGTCATACCTAAATCCACTCATCTTGCTTCTACTAGCCTTATGACATTGATTTCATGTCTGAGTGATATTCCTTTGTACATAAGGACCACAACTTCTTTATCCATTTTTCTCTTTCCTGGGATATTTAAGGTGTCATGAAGTGGAGGTTCTTGTCAACATAGCAGCCCTAAACATTGGGGTGCCTGTGTCTTGCTGATTTTTAGTTTTCCCAATTTATACGCCCATGAGTGGACGTGCCCTATGCTCCCTAAGCTGTGTTTTTTCGATGTTTCAGGACACACCGTACACTTCTCCAGAGTGGCTGTTGGCAATTTACATCCCGCCCATCAGCGTAGCAAGGCTGCCATTTCTCCATGGCCTGTCCTGCATTTCTGGTTTTGACACTTTTTGCAGCATGGCCCTTTTGACCGATGGGAAGCGAGACCTCTTTGTAGCGCTGATTTGCCTTTCCAGGTTGCTTGGTTGGCCAAAAAGGGCGTATGCGTTTTTTCCTGAATATATTCAGGAAAAAACGCATACGCCCTTTTTGGCCAAGGGCATCATTGTCGACGTTTTGCCGCTTTTCATGTGCTTTAAAGGCGATTCGAATCTACCTCCTGAAATCTGCTTCCTGCAATTCTGCCTTGCTTTCAAATCCTCTTCGTTGCCTTCCCTCAATATATCTGTGGATGAGAGTTATCATTTATAACTCTGCGGGTTTGTGAATTGCAGTGTCCCTGAGCTCCATTTTTCAACTCGCTTTTTTGGGAGCTGGCCACAAAAGCGCGAGATTGCCTCAGGCCTTATTCTGGTTCCTGGCGGCAGGCTGAGCCTGTGGTTAATTCTTCTTCCTGATGGGAAAATAGAGTGACCTGTGCCTCTACCAACACCTAGATCTAGTCTCTCATTGGTTGCCCCTCTTCCCGTTCATCCTCAGGACAAATTGCAACCTGTAGGGAACAGGAGCTTAAAGGTGCTGATTCTCCAAGTAGGGAGATTGCTAGTAAAGTAGCTGGAAAGGCGAACCCGAGCACAAGGAGATGAGAAATGAGGTGCGTATTAGAAACCTTTCAAAATCACACGGTGTACCATCTTCTGGGTTTCTCATGCATGTTTTCGATGTAGGAAGATGCCCTTGAACCTGGAGATTTGGGACCCATGGGATGGGTACCACGCAGTATTACTTTAAAGGGTCTGAGTTTGCTCTCCCAACCTCACCCAAACTCTCAGCCCCAAGAGTGTCCACCCTTATGTCTCATCCAGGTGTGGGTCTAGATATGGTCAATCCAGGTTGCATCACAGCCCCTGAACGAATTTTGTAAGAATTTCTCTCTCTTTCACTGTCTTTGTTTTACGGGTTTTTAAAAGTAATTTATTTTTATAATGGGGTTTAGCTGCTTTTCACGGCTGTGTTTATGCGGCTTTACACCCACTTGACTCACTTCCAGAGAGATATCAATACATAGGTTTTACGATTCTTACTAGTCACATATATTCTTGTGCGGTGAATAGGGGGTGTTGAGTCCAGTTCACTGAGCAAGGAGTAGGTCTTGTCTATTACATATTGGGTGTATGGAACAGTATCTGAGCGAATTTGAAACCCTTGTTTTATGCATCACCCCACCTCACCTTTCCCGTTAAGCAGCCATAGTGTGTTTTCTAAACGTGTGACTCTGTTCTGTTTTGTAATTCACTTCAAGTGTAGCGGTTTTTACATTCCCTCTATAAGTGATATCTTATGATAAGTGTCTTTTTCTGTGTGACTTATTTCACTTAGAATCGTCATACCTAAATCCACTCATCTTGCTTCTACTAGCCTTATGACATTGATTTCATGTCTGAGTGATATTCCATTGTACATAAGGACCACAACTTCTTTATCCATTTTTCTCTTTCCTGGGATATTTAAGGTGTCATGAAGTGGAGGTTCTTGTCAACATAGCAGCCCTAAACATTGGGGTGCCTGTGTCTTGCTGATTTTTAGTTTTCCCAATTTATACGCCCATGAGTGGACGTGCCCTATGCTCCCTAAGCTGTGTTTTTTCGATGTTTCAGGACACACCGTATACTTCTCCAGAGTGGCTGTTGGCAATTTACATCCCGCCCATCAGCGTAGCAAGGCTGCCATTTCTCCATGGCCTGTCCTGCATTTCTGGTTTTGACACTTTTTGCAGCATGGCCCTTTTGACCGATGGGAAGCGAGACCTCTTTGTAGCGCTGATTTGCCTTTCCAGGTTGCTTGGTTGGCCAAAAAGGGCGTATGCGTTTTTTCCTGAATATATTCAGGAAAAAACGCATACGCCCTTTTTGGCCAAGGGCATCATTGTCGACGTTTTGCCGCTTTTCATGTGCTTTAAAGGCCATTCGAATCTACCTCCTGAAATCTCTTTCCTGCAATTCTGCCTTGCTTTCAAATCCTCTTCGTTGCCTTCCCTCAATATATCTGTGGATGAGAGTTAACATTTATAACTCTGCGGGTTTGTGAATTGCAGTGTCCCTGAGCTCCATTTTTCAACTCGCTTTTTTGGGAGCTGGCCGCAAAAGCGCGGGATTGCCTCAGGCCCTATTCTGGTTCCTGGAGGCAGGCAGAGCCTGTGGTTAATTCTTCTTCCTGATGGGAAAATAGAGTGACCTGTGCCTGTCCCAACACCTAGATCTAGTCTCTCATTGGTTGCCCCTCTTCCCGTTCATCCTCAGGAAAAATTGCAACCTGTAGGGAACAGGAGCTTAAAGGTGCTGATTCTCCAAGTAGGGAGATTGCTAGTAAAGTAGCTGGAAAGGCGAACCCGAGCACAAGGAGATGAGAAATTGGGTGCGTTTTAGAAACCTTTCAAAATCACACGGTGCACCATCTTCTGGGTTTCTCATGCATGTTTTCGATGTAGGAAGATGCCCTTGAACCTGGAGATTTGGGACCCATGGGATGGGTACCACACAGTATTACTTTAAAGTGTCTGCGTTTGCTCACGCAACCTCACCCAACCTCTAAGGCCCAAGAGTGTCCACCCTTATGTCTCATCCAGCTGTGGGTCTAGATATGGTCAATCCAGGTTGCATCACAGCCTCTGAACGAATTTTGTAAGAATTTCTCTCTCTTTCACTGTCTTTGTTTTATGGGTTTTTAAAAGTAATTTATTTTTATAATGGGGTTTAGCTGCTTTTCACGGCTGTGTTTATGCAGCTTTACACCCACTTGACACACTTCCAGAGAGATATCAATACATAGGTTTTACGATTCTTAGTAGTCACATATATTCTTGTGCGGTGAATAGGGGTTGTTGAGTCCAGTTCACTGAGCAAGGAGTAGGTCTTGTCTATTACATATTGGGTGTATGGAACGGTATCTGAGCGAATTTGAAACCCTTGTTTTATGCATCACCCCACCTCACCTTTCCCGTTAAGCAGCCATAGTGTGTTTTCTAAACGTGTGACTCTGTTCTGTTTTGTAATTCAGTTCAAGTGTAGCGGTTTTTACATTCCCTCTATAAGTGATAGCTTATGATAAGTGTCTTTTTCTGTGTGACTGATTTCACTTAGAATCGTCATACCTAAATCCACTCATCTTGCTTCTACTAGCCTTATGACATTGATTTCATGTCTGAGGGATATTCCTTTGTACATAAGGACCACAACTTCTTTATCCATTTATCTCTTTCCTGGGATATTTAAGGTGTCATGAAGTGGAGGTTCTTGTCAACATAGCAGCCCTAAACATTGGGGTGCCTGTGTCTTGCTGATTTTTAGTTTTCCCAATTTATATGCCCATGAGTGGATGTGCCCTATGCTCCCTAAGCTGTGTTTTTTCGATGTTTCAGGACACACCGTACACTTCTCCAGAGTGGCTTTTGGCAATTTACATCCCGCCCATTAGCGTAGCAAGGCTGCCATTTCTCCATGGCCTGTACTGCATTTCTGGTTTTGTCACTTTTTGCAGCATGGCCCTTTTGACCGATGGGAAGCGAGACTTCTTTGTAGCGCTGATTTGCCTTTCCAGGTTGCTTGGTTGGCCAAAAAGGGCGTATGCGTTTTTTCCTGAATATATTCAGGAAAAAACGCTTACGCCCTTTTTGGCCAAGGGCATCACTGTCGACGTTTTGCCACTTTTCATGTGCTTTAAAGGCGATTCGAATCTACCTCCTGAAACCTGTTTCCTGCAATTCTGCCTTGCTTTCAAATCCTCTTCGTTGCCTTCCCTCAATATATCTGTGGATGAGAGTTATCATTTATAACTCTGCAGGTTTGTGAATTGCAGTGCCCCTGAGCTCCATTTTTCAACTGTCTTTTTTGGGAGCTGGCCGCAAAAGCACGGGATTGCCTCAGGCCCTATTCTGGTTCCCGGGGGCAGGCTGAGCCTGTGTTTAATTCTTCTTCCTGATGGGAAATTAGAGTGACCTGTGCCTGTCCCAACACCTAGATCTAGTCTCTCATTGGTTGCCCCTCTTCCCGTTCATCCTCAGGACAAATTGCAACCTGTAGGGAACAGGAGGTTAAAGGTGCTGATTCTCCAAGTAGGGAGATTGCTAGTAAAGTAGCTGGAAAGGCGAACCCGAGTACAAGGAGATGAGAAATTGGGTGCGTTTTAGAAACCTTTCAAAATCACACGGTGTACCATCTTCTGGGTTTCTCATGCATGTTTTCGATGTAGGAAGATGCCCTTGAACCTGGAGATTTGGGACCCATGGGATGGGTACCACACAGTATTACTTTAAAGGATCTGCGTTTGCTCACCCAACCTCACCCAACCTCTAAGCCCCAAGAGTGTCCACCCTTATGTCTCATCCAGCTGTGGGTCTAGATATGGTCAATCCAGGTTGCATCACAGCCTCTGAACGAATTTTGTAAGAATTTCTCTCTCTTTCACTGTCTTTGTTTTACGGGTTTTTAAAAGTAATTTATTTTTATAATGGGGTTTAGCTGCTTTTCACGGCTGTGTTTATGCGGCTTTACACCCACTTGACTCACTTCCAGACAGATATCAATATATAGGTTTTAAGATTCTTACTAGTCACATATATTCTTGTGCGGTGAATAGGGGGTGTTGAGTCCAGTTCACTGAGCAAGGAGTAGGTCTTGTCTATTACATATTGGGTGTATGGAACGGTATCTGAGCGAATTTGAAACCCTTGTTTTATGCATCACCCCACCTCACCTTTCCCGTTAAGCAGCCATAGTGTGTTTTCTAAACGTGTGACTCTGTTCTGTTTTGTAATTCAGTTCAAGTGTAGCGGTTTTTACATTCCCTCTATAAGTGATATCTTATGATAAGTGTCTTTTTCTGTGTGACTTATTTCACTTAGAATCGTCATACCTAAATCCACTCATCTTGCTTCTAGTAGCCTTATGACATTGATTTCATGTCTGAGTGATATTCCTTTGTACATAAGGACCACAACTTCTTTATCCATTTTTCTCTTTCCTGGGATATTTAAGGTGTCATGAAGTGGAGGTTCTTGTCAACATAGCAGCCCTAAACATTGGGGTGCCTGTGTCTTGCTGATTTTTACTTTTCCCAATTTATACGCCCATGAGTGGACGTGCCCTATGCTCCCTAAGCTGTGTTTTTTCGATGTTTCAGGACACACCGTACACTTCTCCAGAGTGGCTGTTGGCAATTTACATCCCGCCCATCAGCGTAGCAAGGCTGCCATTTCTCCATGGCCTGTCCTGCATTTCTGGTTTTGACACTTTTTGCAGCATGGCCCTTTTGACCGATGGGAAGCGAGACCTCTTTGTAGCGCTGATTTGCCTTTCCAGGTTGCTTGGTTGGCCAAAAAGGGCGTATGCGTTTTTTCCTGAATATATTCAGGAAAAAACGCATACGCCCTTTTTGGCCAAGGGCATCATTGTCGACGTTTTGCCGCTTTTCATGTGCTTTAAAGGCGATTCGAATCTACCTCCTGAAATCTGTTTCCTGCAATTCTGCCTTGCTTTCAAATCCTCTTCGTTGCCTTCCCTCAATATATCTGTGGATGAGAGTTATCATTTATAACTCTGCGGGTTTGTGAATTGCAGTGTCCCTGAGCTCCATTTTTCAACTCGCTTTTTTGGGAGCTGGCCGCAAAAGCGCGGGATTGCCTCAGGCCCTATTCTGGTTCCTGGCGGCAGGCTGAGCCTGTGGTTAATTCTTCTTCCTGATGGGAAAATAGAGTGACCTGTGCCTGTCCCAACACCTAGATCTAGTCTCTCATTGGTTGCCCCTCTTCCCGTTCATCCTCAGGACAAATTGCAACCTGTAGGGAACAGGAGCTTAAAGGTGCTGATTCTCCAAGTAGGGAGATTGCTAGTAAAGTAGCTGGAAAGGCGAACCCGAGCACAAGGAGATGAGAAATGAGGTGCGTATTAGAAACCTTTCAAAATCACACGGTGTACCATCTTCTGGGTTTCTCATGCATGTTTTCGATGTAGGAAGATGCCCTTGAACCTGGAGATTTGGGACCCATGGGATGGGTACCACGCAGTATTACTTTAAAGGGTCTGAGTTTGCTCTCCCAACCTCACCCAAACTCTCAGCCCCAAGAGTGTCCACCCTTATGTCTCATCCAGGTGTGGGTCTAGATATGGTCAATCCAGGTTGCATCACAGCCCCTGAACGAATTTTGTAAGAATTTCTCTCTCTTTCACTGTCTTTGTTTTACGGGTTTTTAAAAGTAATTTATTTTTATAATGGGGTTTAGCTGCTTTTCACGGCTGTGTTTATGCGGCTTTACACCCACTTGACTCACTTCCAGAGAGATATCAATACATAGGTTTTACGATTCTTACTAGTCACATATATTCTTGTGCGGTGAATAGGGGGTGTTGAGTCCAGTTCACTGAGCAAGGAGTAGGTCTTGTCTATTACATATTGGGTGTATGGAACAGTATCTGAGCGAATTTGAAACCCTTGTTTTATGCATCACCCCACCTCACCTTTCCCGTTAAGCAGCCATAGTGTGTTTTCTAAACGTGTGACTCTGTTCTGTTTTGTAATTCACTTCAAGTGTAGCGGTTTTTACATTCCCTCTATAAGTGATATCTTATGATAAGTGTCTTTTTCTGTGTGACTTATTTCACTTAGAATCGTCATACCTAAATCCACTCATCTTGCTTCTACTAGCCTTATGACATTGATTTCATGTCTGAGTGATATTCCATTGTACATAAGGACCACAACTTCTTTATCCATTTTTCTCTTTCCTGGGATATTTAAGGTGTCATGAAGTGGAGGTTCTTGTCAACATAGCAGCCCTAAACATTGGGGTGCCTGTGTCTTGCTGATTTTTAGTTTTCCCAATTTATACGCCCATGAGTGGACGTGCCCTATGCTCCCTAAGCTGTGTTTTTTCGATGTTTCAGGACACACCGTATACTTCTCCAGAGTGGCTGTTGGCAATTTACATCCCGCCCATCAGCGTAGCAAGGCTGCCATTTCTCCATGGCCTGTCCTGCATTTCTGGTTTTGACACTTTTTGCAGCATGGCCCTTTTGACCGATGGGAAGCGAGACCTCTTTGTAGCGCTGATTTGCCTTTCCAGGTTGCTTGGTTGGCCAAAAAGGGCGTATGCGTTTTTTCCTGAATATATTCAGGAAAAAACGCATACGCCCTTTTTGGCCAAGGGCATCATTGTCGACGTTTTGCCGCTTTTCATGTGCTTTAAAGGCCATTCGAATCTACCTCCTGAAATCTCTTTCCTGCAATTCTGCCTTGCTTTCAAATCCTCTTCGTTGCCTTCCCTCAATATATCTGTGGATGAGAGTTAACATTTATAACTCTGCGGGTTTGTGAATTGCAGTGTCCCTGAGCTCCATTTTTCAACTCGCTTTTTTGGGAGCTGGCCGCAAAAGCGCGGGATTGCCTCAGGCCCTATTCTGGTTCCTGGAGGCAGGCAGAGCCTGTGGTTAATTCTTCTTCCTGATGGGAAAATAGAGTGACCTGTGCCTGTCCCAACACCTAGATCTAGTCTCTCATTGGTTGCCCCTCTTCCCGTTCATCCTCAGGAAAAATTGCAACCTGTAGGGAACAGGAGCTTAAAGGTGCTGATTCTCCAAGTAGGGAGATTGCTAGTAAAGTAGCTGGAAAGGCGAACCCGAGCACAAGGAGATGAGAAATTGGGTGCGTTTTAGAAACCTTTCAAAATCACACGGTGCACCATCTTCTGGGTTTCTCATGCATGTTTTCGATGTAGGAAGATGCCCTTGAACCTGGAGATTTGGGACCCATGGGATGGGTACCACACAGTATTACTTTAAAGTGTCTGCGTTTGCTCACGCAACCTCACCCAACCTCTAAGGCCCAAGAGTGTCCACCCTTATGTCTCATCCAGCTGTGGGTCTAGATATGGTCAATCCAGGTTGCATCACAGCCTCTGAACGAATTTTGTAAGAATTTCTCTCTCTTTCACTGTCTTTGTTTTATGGGTTTTTAAAAGTAATTTATTTTTATAATGGGGTTTAGCTGCTTTTCACGGCTGTGTTTATGCAGCTTTACACCCACTTGACACACTTCCAGAGAGATATCAATACATAGGTTTTACGATTCTTAGTAGTCACATATATTCTTGTGCGGTGAATAGGGGTTGTTGAGTCCAGTTCACTGAGCAAGGAGTAGGTCTTGTCTATTACATATTGGGTGTATGGAACGGTATCTGAGCGAATTTGAAACCCTTGTTTTATGCATCACCCCACCTCACCTTTCCCGTTAAGCAGCCATAGTGTGTTTTCTAAACGTGTGACTCTGTTCTGTTTTGTAATTCAGTTCAAGTGTAGCGGTTTTTACATTCCCTCTATAAGTGATAGCTTATGATAAGTGTCTTTTTCTGTGTGACTGATTTCACTTAGAATCGTCATACCTAAATCCACTCATCTTGCTTCTACTAGCCTTATGACATTGATTTCATGTCTGAGGGATATTCCTTTGTACATAAGGACCACAACTTCTTTATCCATTTATCTCTTTCCTGGGATATTTAAGGTGTCATGAAGTGGAGGTTCTTGTCAACATAGCAGCCCTAAACATTGGGGTGCCTGTGTCTTGCTGATTTTTAGTTTTCCCAATTTATATGCCCATGAGTGGATGTGCCCTATGCTCCCTAAGCTGTGTTTTTTCGATGTTTCAGGACACACCGTACACTTCTCCAGAGTGGCTTTTGGCAATTTACATCCCGCCCATTAGCGTAGCAAGGCTGCCATTTCTCCATGGCCTGTACTGCATTTCTGGTTTTGTCACTTTTTGCAGCATGGCCCTTTTGACCGATGGGAAGCGAGACTTCTTTGTAGCGCTGATTTGCCTTTCCAGGTTGCTTGGTTGGCCAAAAAGGGCGTATGCGTTTTTTCCTGAATATATTCAGGAAAAAACGCTTACGCCCTTTTTGGCCAAGGGCATCACTGTCGACGTTTTGCCACTTTTCATGTGCTTTAAAGGCGATTCGAATCTACCTCCTGAAACCTGTTTCCTGCAATTCTGCCTTGCTTTCAAATCCTCTTCGTTGCCTTCCCTCAATATATCTGTGGATGAGAGTTATCATTTATAACTCTGCAGGTTTGTGAATTGCAGTGCCCCTGAGCTCCATTTTTCAACTGTCTTTTTTGGGAGCTGGCCGCAAAAGCACGGGATTGCCTCAGGCCCTATTCTGGTTCCCGGGGGCAGGCTGAGCCTGTGTTTAATTCTTCTTCCTGATGGGAAATTAGAGTGACCTGTGCCTGTCCCAACACCTAGATCTAGTCTCTCATTGGTTGCCCCTCTTCCCGTTCATCCTCAGGACAAATTGCAACCTGTAGGGAACAGGAGGTTAAAGGTGCTGATTCTCCAAGTAGGGAGATTGCTAGTAAAGTAGCTGGAAAGGCGAACCCGAGTACAAGGAGATGAGAAATTGGGTGCGTTTTAGAAACCTTTCAAAATCACACGGTGTACCATCTTCTGGGTTTCTCATGCATGTTTTCGATGTAGGAAGATGCCCTTGAACCTGGAGATTTGGGACCCATGGGATGGGTACCACACAGTATTACTTTAAAGGATCTGCGTTTGCTCACCCAACCTCACCCAACCTCTAAGCCCCAAGAGTGTCCACCCTTATGTCTCATCCAGCTGTGGGTCTAGATATGGTCAATCCAGGTTGCATCACAGCCTCTGAACGAATTTTGTAAGAATTTCTCTCTCTTTCACTGTCTTTGTTTTACGGGTTTTTAAAAGTAATTTATTTTTATAATGGGGTTTAGCTGCTTTTCACGGCTGTGTTTATGCGGCTTTACACCCACTTGACTCACTTCCAGACAGATATCAATATATAGGTTTTAAGATTCTTACTAGTCACATATATTCTTGTGCGGTGAATAGGGGGTGTTGAGTCCAGTTCACTGAGCAAGGAGTAGGTCTTGTCTATTACATATTGGGTGTATGGAACGGTATCTGAGCGAATTTGAAACCCTTGTTTTATGCATCACCCCACCTCACCTTTCCCGTTAAGCAGCCATAGTGTGTTTTCTAAACGTGTGACTCTGTTCTGTTTTGTAATTCAGTTCAAGTGTAGCGGTTTTTACATTCCCTCTATAAGTGATATCTTATGATAAGTGTCTTTTTCTGTGTGACTTATTTCACTTAGAATCGTCATACCTAAATCCACTCATCTTGCTTCTAGTAGCCTTATGACATTGATTTCATGTCTGAGTGATATTCCTTTGTACATAAGGACCACAACTTCTTTATCCATTTTTCTCTTTCCTGGGATATTTAAGGTGTCATGAAGTGGAGGTTCTTGTCAACATAGCAGCCCTAAACATTGGGGTGCCTGTGTCTTGCTGATTTTTACTTTTCCCAATTTATACGCCCATGAGTGGACGTGCCCTATGCTCCCTAAGCTGTGTTTTTTCGATGTTTCAGGACACACCGTACACTTCTCCAGAGTGGCTGTTGGCAATTTACATCCCGCCCATCAGCGTAGCAAGGCTGCCATTTCTCCATGGCCTGTCCTGCATTTCTGGTTTTGACACTTTTTGCAGCATGGCCCTTTTGACCGATGGGAAGCGAGACCTCTTTGTAGCGCTGATTTGCCTTTCCAGGTTGCTTGGTTGGCCAAAAAGGGCGTATGCGTTTTTTCCTGAATATATTCAGGAAAAAACGCATACGCCCTTTTTGGCCAAGGGCATCATTGTCGACGTTTTGCCGCTTTTCATGTGCTTTAAAGGCGATTCGAATCTACCTCCTGAAATCTGTTTCCTGCAATTCTGCCTTGCTTTCAAATCCTCTTCGTTGCCTTCCCTCAATATATCTGTGGATGAGAGTTATCATTTATAACTCTGCGGGTTTGTGAATTGCAGTGTCCCTGAGCTCCATTTTTCAACTCGCTTTTTTGGGAGCTGGCCGCAAAAGCGCGGGATTGCCTCAGGCCCTATTCTGGTTCCTGGCGGCAGGCTGAGCCTGTGGTTAATTCTTCTTCCTGATGGGAAAATAGAGTGACCTGTGCCTGTCCCAACACCTAGATCTAGTCTCTCATTGGTTGCCCCTCTTCCCGTTCATCCTCAGGACAAATTGCAACCTGTAGGGAACAGGAGCTTAAAGGTGCTGATTCTCCAAGTAGGGAGATTTCTAGTAAAGTAGCTGGAAAGGCGAACCCGAGCACAAGGAGATGAGAAATTGGGTGCGTTTTAGAAACCTTTCAAAATCACACGGTGTACCATCTTCTGGGTTTCTCATGCATGTTTTCGATGTAGGAAGATGCCCTTGAACCTGGAGATTTGGGACCCATGGGATGGGTACCACGCAGTACTACTTTAAAGGGTCTGAGTTTGCTCACCCAACCTCACCCAACCTCTCAGCCCCAAGAGTGTCCACCCTTATGTCTCATCCAGGTGTGGGTCTAGATATGGTCAATCCAGGTTGCATCACAGCTCCTGAACGAATTTTTTAAGAATTTCTCTCTCTTTCACTGTCTTTGTTTTACAGGTTTTTAAAAGTAATTTATTTTTATAATGGGGTTTAGCTGCTTTTCACGGCTGTGTTTATGCAGCTTTACACCCACTTGACACACTTCCAGAGAGATATCAATACATAGGTTTTACGATTCTTACTAGTCACATATATTCTTGTGCGGTGAATAGGGGTTGTTGAGTCCAGTTCACTGAGCAAGGAGTACGTCTTGTCTATTACATATTGGGTGTATGGAACGGTATCTGAGCGAATTTGAAACCCTTGTTTTATGCATCACCCCACCTCACCTTTCCCGTTAAGCAGCCATAGTGTGTTTTCTAAACGTGTGAATCTGTTCTGTTTTGTAATTCAGTTCAAGTGTAGCGGTTTTTACATTCCCTCTATAAGTGATAGCTTATGATAAGTGTCTTTTTCTGTGTGACTTATTTCACTTAGAATCGTCATACCTAAATCCACTCATCTTGCTTCTACTAGCCTTATGACATTGATTTCATGTCTGAGTGATATTCCTTTGTACATAAGGACCACAACTTCTTTATCCATTTTTCTCTTTCCTGGGATATTTAAGGTGTCATGAAGTGGAGGTTCTTGTCAACATAGCAGCCCTAAACATTGGGGTGCCTGTGTCTTGCTGATTTTTAGTTTTCCCAATTTATACGCCCATGAGTGGACGTGCCCTATGCTCCCTAAGCTGTGTTTTTTCGATGTTTCAGGACACACCGTACACTTCTCTAGAGTGGCTGTTGGCAATTTACATCCCGCCCATCAGCGTAGCAAGGCTGCCATTTCTCCATGGCCTGTCCTGCATTTCTGGTTTTGACACTTTTTGCAGCATGGCCCTTTTGACCGATGGGAAGCGAGACCTCTTTGTAGCGCTGATTTGCCTTTCCAGGTTGCTTGGTTGGCCAAAAAGGGCGTATGCGTTTTTTCCTGAATATATTCAGGAAAAAACGCATACGCCCTTTTTGGCCAAGGGCATCATTGTCGACGTTTTGCCGCTTTTCATGTGCTTTAAAGGCGATTCGAATCTACCTCCTGAAATCTGCTTCCTGCAATTCTGCCTTGCTTTCAAATCCTCTTCGTTGCCTTCCCTCAATATATCTGTGGATGAGAGTTATCATTTATAACTCTGCGGGTTTGTGAATTGCAGTGTCCCTGAGCTCCATTTTTCAACTCGCTTTTTTGGGAGCTGGCCACAAAAGCGCAAGATTGCCTCAGGCCTTATTCTGGTTCCTGGCGGCAGGCTGAGCCTGTGGTTAATTCTTCTTCCTGATGGGAAAATAGAGTGACCTGTGCCTCTACCAACACCTAGATCTAGTCTCTCATTGGTTGCCCCTCTTCCCGTTCATCCTCAGGACAAATTGCAACCTGTAGGGAACAGGAGCTTAAAGGTGCTGATTCTCCAAGTAGGGAGATTGCTAGTAAAGTAGCTGGAAAGGCGAACCCTAGCACAAGGAGATGAGAAATGGGGTGCGTTTTAGAAACCTTTCAAAATCACACGGTGTACCATCTTCTGGGTTTCTCATGCATGATTTCGATGTAGGAAGATGCCCTTGAACCTGGAGATTTGGGACCCATGGGATGGGTACCACGCTGTATTACTTTAAAGGGTCTGAGTTTGCTCTCCCAACCTCACCCAACCTCTCAGCCCCAAGAGTGTCCACCCTTATGTCTCATCCAGGTGTGGGTCTAGATATGGTCAATCCAGGTTGCATCACAGCCCCTGAACGAATTTTGTAAGAATTTCTCTCTCTTTCACTGTCTTTGTTTTACGGGTTTTTAAAAGTAATTTATTTTTAAAATGGGGTTTAGCTGCTTTTCACGGCTGTGTTTATGCGGCTTTACACCCACTTGACTCACTTCCAGAGAGATATCAATACATAGGTTTTACGATTCTTACTAGTCACATATATTCTTGTGCGGTGAATAGGGTGTGTTGAGTCCAGTTCACTGAGCAAGGAGTAGGTCTTGTCTATTACATATTGGGTGTATGGAACAGTATCTGAGCGAATTTGAAACCCTTGTTTTATGCATCACCCCACCTCACCTTTCCCGTTAAGCAGCCATAGTGTGTTTTCTAAACGTGTGACTCTGTTCTGTTTTGTAATTCAGTTCAAGTGTAGCGGTTTTTACATTCCCTCTATAAGTGATATCTTATGATAAGTGTCTTTTTCTGTGTGACTTATTTCACTTAGAATCGTCATACCTAAATCCACTCATCTTGCTTCCACTAGCCTTATGACATTGATTTCATGTCTGAGTGATATTCCATTGTACATAAGGACCACAACTTCTTTATCCATTTTTCTCTTTCCTGGGATATTTAAGGTGTCATGAAGTGGAGGTTCTTGTCAACATAGCAGCCCTAAACATTGGGGTGCCTGTGTCTTGCTGATTTTTAGTTTTCCCAATTTATACGCCCATGAGTGGACGTGCCCTATGCTCCCTAAGCTGTGTTTTTTCGATGTTTCAGGACACATCGTACACTTCTCCAGAGTGGCTTTTGGCAATTTACATCCCGCCCATCAGCGTAGCAAGGCTGCCATTTCTCCATGGCCTGTACTGCATTTCTGGTTTTGACACTTTTTGCAGCATGGCCCTTTTGACCGATGGGAAGCGAGACTTCTTTGTAGCGCTGATTTGCCTTTCCAGGTTGCTTGGTTGGCCAAAAAGGGCGTATGCGTTGTTTCCTGAATATATTCAGGAAAAAACGCATACGCCCTTTTTGGCCAAGGGCATCATTGTCGACGTTTTGCCGCTTTTCATGTGCTTTAAAGGCCATTCGTATCTACCTCCTAAAATCTCTTTCCTGTAATTCTGCCTTGCTTTCAAATCCTCTTCGTTGCCTTCCCTCAATATATCTGTGGATGAGAGTTATCATTTATAACTCTGCGGGTTTGTGAATTGCAGTGTCCCTGAGCTCCATTTTTCAACTCGCTTTTTTGGGAGCTGGCCGCAAAAGCGCGGGATTGCCTCAGGCCCTATTCTGGTTCCTGGAGGCAGGCAGAGCCTGTGGTTAATTCTTCTTCCTGATGGGAAAATAGAGTGACCTGTGCCTGTCCCAACACCTAGATCTAGTCTCTCATTGGTTGCCCCTCTTCCCGTTCATCCTCAGGACAAATTGCAACCTGTAGGGAACAGGAGCTTAAAGGTGCTGATTCTCCAAGTAGGGAGATTGCTAGTAAAGCAGCTGGAAAGGCGAACCCGAGCACAAGGAGATGAGAAATTGGGTGCGTTTTAGAAACCTTTCAAAATCACACGGTGCACCATCTTCTGGGTTTCTCATGCATGTTTTCGATGTAGGAAGATGCCCTTGAACCTGGAGATTTGGGACCCATGGGATGGGTACCACACAGTATTACTTTAAAGGGTCTGCGTTTGCTCACCCAACCTCACCCAACCTCTAAGCCCCAAGAGTGTCCACCCTTATGTCTCATCCAGCTGTGGGTCTAGATATGGTCAATCCAGGTTGCATCACAGCCTCTGAACGAATTTTGTAAGAATTTCTCTCTCTTTCACTGTCTTTGTTTTACGGGTTTTTAAAAGTAATTTATTTTTATAATGGGGTTTAGCTGCTTTTCACGGCTGTGTTTATGCAGCTTTACACCCGCTTGACACACTTCCAGAGAGATATCAATACATAGGTTTTACGATTCTTACTAGTCACATATATTCTTGTGCGGTGAATAGGGGTTGTTGAGTCCAGTTCACTGAGCAAGGAGTAGGTCTTGTCTATTACATATTGGGTGTATGGAACAGTATCTGAGCGAATTTGAAACCCTTGTTTTATGCATCACCCCACCTCACCTTTCCCGTTAAGCAGCCATAGTGTGTTTTCTAAACGTGTGACTCTGTTCTGTTTTGTAATTCAGTTCAAGTGTAGCGGTTTTTACATTCCCTCTATAAGTGATATCTTATGATAAGTGTCTTTTTCTGTGTGACTTATTTCACTTAGAATCGTCATACCTAAATCCACTCATCTTGCTTCTACTAGCCTTATGACATTGATTTCATGTCTGAGTGATATTCCTTTGTACATAAGGACCACAACTTCTTTATCCATTTTTCTCTTTCCTGGGATATTTAAGGTGTCATGAAGTGGAGGTTCTTGTCAACATAGCAGCCCTAAACATTGGGGTGCCTGTGTCTTGCTGATTTTTAGTTTTCCCAATTTATACGCCCATGAGTGGACGTGCCCTATGCTCCCTAAGCTGTGTTTTTTCGATGTTTCAGGACACACCGTACACTTCTCTAGAGTGGCTGTTGGCAATTTACATCCCGCCCATCAGCGTAGCAAGGCTGCCATTTCTCCATGGCCTGTCCTGCATTTCTGGTTTTGACACTTTTTGCAGCATGGCCCTTTTGACCGATGGGAAGCGAGACCTCTTTGTAGCGCTGATTTGCCTTTCCAGGTTGCTTGGTTGGCCAAAAAGGGCGTATGCGTTTTTTCCTGAATATATTCAGGAAAAAACGCATACGCCCTTTTTGGCCAAGGGCATCATTGTGGACGTTTTGCCGCTTTTCATGTGCTTTAAAGGCGATTCGAATCTACCTCCTGAAATCTGCTTCCTGCAATTCTGCCTTGCTTTCAAATCCTCTTCGTTGCCTTCCCTCAATATATCTGTGGATGAGAGTTATCATTTATAACTCTGCGGGTTTGTGAATTGCAGTGTCCCTGAGCTCCATTTTTCAACTCGCTTTTTTGGGAGCTGGCCACAAAAGCGCGAGATTGCCTCAGGCCTTATTCTGGTTCCTGGCGGCAGGCTGAGCCTGTGGTTAATTCTTCTTCCTGATGGGAAAATAGAGTGACCTGTGCCTCTACCAACACCTAGATCTAGTCTCTCATTGGTTGCCCCTCTTCCCGTTCATCCTCAGGACAAATTGCAACCTGTAGGGAACAGGAGCTTAAAGGTGCTGATTCTCCAAGTAGGGAGATTGCTAGTAAAGTAGCTGGAAAGGCGAACCCTAGCACAAGGAGATGAGAAATGGGGTGCGTTTTAGAAACCTTTCAAAATCACACGGTGTACCATCTTCTGGGTTTCTCATGCATGTTTTCGATGTAGGAAGATGCCCTTGAACCTGGAGATTTGGGACCCATGGGATGGGTACCACGCAGTATTACTTTAAAGGGTCTGAGTTTGCTCTCCCAACCTCACCCAACCTCTCAGCCCCAAGAGTGTCCACCCTTATGTCTCATCCAGGTGTGGGTCTAGATATGGTCAATCCAGGTTGCATCACAGCCCCTGAACGAATTTTGTAAGAATTTCTCTCTCTTTCACTGTCTTTGTTTTACGGGTTTTTAAAAGTAATTTATTTTTATAATGGGGTTTAGCTGCTTTTCATGGCTGTGTTTATGCGGCTTTACACCCACTTGGCTCACTTCCAGAGAGATATCAATACATAGGTTTTACGATTATTACTAGTCAGATATATTCTTGTGCGGTGAATAGGGGGTGTTGAGTCCAGTTCACTGAGCAAGGAGTAGGTCTTGTCTATTACATATTGGGTGTATGGAACGGTATCTGAGCGAATTTGAACCCCTTGTTTTATGCATCACCCCACCTCACCTTTCCCGTTAAGCAGCCATAGTGTGTTTTCTAAACGTGTGACTCTGTTCTGTTTTGTAATTCAGTTCAAGTGTAGCGGTTTTTACATTCCCTCTATAAGTGATATCTTATGATAAGTGTCTTTTTCTGTGTGACTTATTTCACTTAGAATCGTCATACCTAAATCCACTCATCTTGCTTCTACTAGCCTTATGACATTGATTTCATGTCTGAGTGATATTCCTTTGTACATAAGGACCACAACTTCTTTATCCATTTTTCTCTTTCCTGGGATATTTAAGGTGTCATGAAGTGGAGGTTCTTGTCAACATAGCAGCCCTAAACATTGGGGTGCCTGTGTCTGGCTGATTTTTAGTTTTCCCAATTTATACGCCCATGAGTGGACGTGCCCTATGCTCCCTAAGCTGTGTTTTTTCGATGTTTCAGGACACACCGTACACTTCTCTAGAGTGGCTGTTGGCAATTTACATCCCGCCCATCAGCGTAGCAAGGCTGCCATTTCTCCATGGCCTGTCCTGCATTTCTGGTTTTGACACTTTTTGCAGCATGGCCCTTTTGACCGATGGGAAGCGAGACCTCTTTGTAGCGCTGATTTGCCTTTCCAGGTTGCTTGGTTGGCCAAAAAGGGCGTATGCGTTTTTTCCTGAATATATTCAGGAAAAAACGCATACGCCCTTTTTGGCCAAGGGCATCATTGTCGACGTTTTGCCGCTTTTCATGTGCTTTAAAGGCGATTCGAATCTACCTCCTGAAATCTGCTTCCTGCAATTCTGCCTTGCTTTCAAATCCTCTTCGTTGCCTTCCCTCAATATATCTGTGGATGAGAGTTATCATTTATAACTCTGCGGGTTTGTGAATTGCAGTGTCCCTGAGCTCCATTTTTCAACTCGCTTTTTTGGGAGCTGGCCACAAAAGCGCAAGATTGCCTCAGGCCTTATTCTGGTTCCTGGCGGCAGGCTGAGCCTGTGGTTAATTCTTCTTCCTGATGGGAAAATAGAGTGACCTGTGCCTCTACCAACACCTAGATCTAGTCTCTCATTGGTTGCCCCTCTTCCCGTTCATCCTCAGGACAAATTGCAACCTGTAGGGAACAGGAGCTTAAAGGTGCTGATTCTCCAAGTAGGGAGATTGCTAGTAAAGTAGCTGGAAAGGCGAACCCTAGCACAAGGAGATGAGAAATGGGGTGCGTTTTAGAAACCTTTCAAAATCACACGGTGTACCATCTTCTGGGTTTCTCATGCATGTTTTCGATGTAGGAAGATGCCCTTGAACCTGGAGATTTGGGACCCATGGGATGGGTACCACGCAGTATTACTTTAAAGGGTCTGAGTTTGCTCTCCCAACCTCACCCAACCTCTCAGCCCCAACAGTGTCCACCCTTATGTCTCATCCAGGTGTGGGTCTAGATATGGTCAATCCAGGTTGCATCACAGCCCCTGAACGAATTTTGTAAGAATTTCTCTCTCTTTCACTGTCTTTGTTTTACGGGTTTTTAAAAGTAATTTATTTTTATAATGGGGTTTAGCTGCTTTTCACGGCTGTGTTTATGCGGCTTTACACCCACTTGGCTCACTTCCAGAGAGATATCAATACATAGGTTTTATGATTCTTACTAGTCAGATATATTCTTGTGCGGTGAATAGGGGGTGTTGAGTCCAGTTCACTGAGCAAGGAGTAGGTCTTGTCTATTACATATTGGGTGTATGGAACGGTATCTGAGCGAATTTGAACCCCTTGTTTTATGCATCAACCCACCTCACCTTTCCCGTTAAGCAGCCATAGTGTGTTTTCTAAACGTGTGACTCTGTTCTGTTTTGTAATTCAGTTCAAGTGTAGCGGTTTTTACATTCCCTCTATAAGTGATAGCTTATGATAAGTGTCTTTTTCTGTGTGACTTATTTCACTTAGAATCGTCATACCTAAATCCACTCATCTTGCTTCTACTAGCTTTATGACATTGATTTCATGTCTGAGGGATATTCCTTTGTACATAAGGACCACAACTTCTTTATCCATTTATCTCTTTCCTGGGATATTTAAGGTGTCATGAAGTGGAGGTTCTTGTCAACATAGCAGCCCTAAACATTGGGGTGCCTGTGTCTTGCTGATTTTTAGTTTTCCCAATTTATACGCCCATGAGTGGATGTGCCCTATGCTCCCTAAGCTGTGTTTTTTCGATGTTTCAGGACACACCGTACACTTCTCCAGAGTGGCTTTTGGCAATTTACATCCCGCCCATTAGCGTAGCAAGGCTGCCATTTCTCCATGGCCTGTACTGCATTTCTGGTTTTGTCACTTTTTGCAGCATGGCCCTTTTGACCGATGGGAAGCGAGACTTCTTTGTAGCGCTGATTTGCCTTTCCAGGTTGCTTGGTTGGCCAAAAAGGGCGTATGCGTTTTTTCCTGAATATATTCAGGAAAAAACGCTTACGCCCTTTTTGGCCAAGGGCATCACTGTCGACGTTTTGCCACTTTTCATGTGCTTTAAAGGCGATTCGAATCTACCTCCTGAAACCTGTTTCCTGCAATTCTGCCTTGCTTTCAAATCCTCTTCGTTGCCTTCCCTCAATATATCTGTGGATGAGAGTTATCATTTATAACTCTGCAGGTTTGTGAATTGCAGTGCCCCTGAGCTCCATTTTACAACTGTCTTTTTTGGGAGCTGGCCGCAAAAGCACGGGATTGCCTCAGGCCCTATTCTGGTTCCCGGCGGCAGGCTGAGCCTGTGTTTAATTCTTCTTCCTGATGGGAAATTAGAGTGACCTGTGCCTGTCCCAACACCTAGATCTAGTCTCTCATTGGTTGCCCCTCTTCCCGTTCATCCTCAGGACAAATTGCAACCTGTAGGGAACAGGAGGTTAAAGGTGCTGATTCTCCAAGTAGGGAGATTGCTAGTAAAGTAGCTGGAAAGGCGAACCCGAGCACAAGGAGATGAGAAATTGGGTGCGTTTTAGAAACCTTTCAAAATCACACGGTGTACCATCTTCTGGGTTTCTCATGCATGTTTTCGATGTAGGACGATGCCCTTGAACCTGGAGATTTGGGACCCATGGGATGGGTACCACACAGTATTACTTTAAAGGATCTGCGTTTGCTCACCCAACCTCACCCAACCTCTAAGCCCCAAGAGTGTCCACCCTTATGTCTCATCCAGCTGTGGGTCTAGATATGGTCAATCCAGGTTGCATCACAGCCTCTGAACGAATTTTGTAAGAATTTCTCTCTCTTTCACTGTCTTTGTTTTACGGGTTTTTAAAAGTAATTTATTTTTATAATGGGGTTTAGCTGCTTTTCACGGCTGTGTTTATGCGGCTTTACACCCACTTGACTCACTTCCAGACAGATATCAATATATAGGTTTTAAGATTCTTACTAGTCACATATATTCTTGTGCGGTGAATAGGGGGTGTTGAGTCCACTTCACTGAGCAAGGAGTAGGTCTTGTCTATTACATATTGGGTGTATGGAACGGTATCTGAGCGAATTTGAAACCCTTGTTTTATGCATCACCCCACCTCACCTTTCCCGTTAAGCAGCCATAGTGTGTTTTCTAAACGTGTGACTCTGTTCTGTTTTGTAATTCAGTTCAAGTGTAGCGGTTTTTACATTCCCTCTATAAGTGATATCTTATGATAAGTGTCTTTTTCTGTGTGACTTATTTCACTTAGAATCGTCATACCTAAATCCACTCATCTTGCTTCTACTAGCCTTATGACATTGATTTCATGTCTGAGTGATATTCCTTTGTACATAAGGACCACAACTTCTTTATCCATTTTTCTCTTTCCTGGGATATTTAAGGTGTCATGAAGTGGAGGTTCTTGTCAACATAGCAGCCCTAAACATTGGGGTGCCTGTGTCTTGCTGATTTTTAGTTTTCCCAATTTATACGCCCATGAGTGGACGTGCCCTATGCTCCCTAAGCTGTGTTTTTTCGATGTTTCAGGACACACCGTACACTTCTCTAGAGTGGCTGTTGGCAATTTACATCCCGCCCATCAGCGTAGCAAGGCTGCCATTTCTCCATGGCCTGTCCTGCATTTCTGGTTTTGACACTTTTTGCAGCATGGCCCTTTTGACCGATGGGAAGCGAGACCTCTTTGTAGCGCTGATTTGCCTTTCCAGGTTGCTTGGTTGGCCAAAAAGGGCGTATGCGTTTTT
Source organism: Eschrichtius robustus (assembly GCF_028021215.1). Classification (NCBI taxonomy): domain Eukaryota; kingdom Metazoa; phylum Chordata; class Mammalia; order Artiodactyla; family Eschrichtiidae; genus Eschrichtius; species Eschrichtius robustus. Next base: position 328,130 of record NW_027175350.1, read on the forward strand.
TCCTGAATATATTCAGGAAAAAACGCATACGCCCTTTTTGGCCAAGGGCATCATTGTCGACGTTTTGCCGCTTTTCATGTGCTTTAAAGGCGATTCGAATCTACCTCCTGAAATCTGCTTCCTGCAATTCTGCCTTGCTTTCAAATCCTCTTCGTTGCCTTCCCTCAATATATCTGTGGATGAGAGTTATCATTTATAACTCTGCGGGTTTGTGAATTGCAGTGTCCCTGAGCTCCATTTTTCAACTCGCTTTTTTGGGAGCTGGCCACAAAAGCGCGAGATTGCCTCAGGCCTTATTCTGGTTCCTGGCGGCAGGCTGAGCCTGTGGTTAATTCTTCTTCCTGATGGGAAAATAGAGTGACCTGTGCCTCTACCAACACCTAGATCTAGTCTCTCATTGGTTGCCCCTCTTCCCGTTCATCCTCAGGACAAATTGCAACCTGTAGGGAACAGGAGCTTAAAGGTGCTGATTCTCCAAGTAGGGAGATTGCTAGTAAAGTAGCTGGAAAGGCGAACCCTAGCACAAGGAGATGAGAAATGGGGTGCGTTTTAGAAACCTTTCAAAATCACACGGTGTACCATCTTCTGGGTTTCTCATGCATGTTTTCGATGTAGGAAGATGCCCTTGAACCTGGAGATTTGGGACCCATGGGATGGGTACCACGCAGTATTACTTTAAAGGGTCTGAGTTTGCTCTCCCAACCTCACCCAACCTCTCAGCCCCAAGAGTGTCCACCCTTATGTCTCATCCAGGTGTGGGTCTAGATATGGTCAATCCAGGTTGCATCACAGCCCCTGAACGAATTTTGTAAGAATTTCTCTCTCTTTCACTGTCTTTGTTTTACGGGTTTTTAAAAGTAATTTATTTTTATAATGGGGTTTAGCTGCTTTTCACGGCTGTGTTTATGCGGCTTTACACCCACTTGACTCACTTCCAGAGAGATATCAATACATAGGTTTTACGATTCTTACTAGTCACATATATTCTTGTGCGGTGAATAGGGGGTGTTGAGTCCAGTTCACTGAGCAAGGAGTAGGTCTTGTCTATTACATATTGGGTGTATGGAACAGTATCTGAGCGAATTTGAAACCCTTGTTTTATGCATCACCCCACCTCACCTTTCCCGTTAAGCAGCCATAGTGTGTTTTCTAAACGTGTGACTCTGTTCTGTTTTGTAATTCAGTTCAAGTGTAGCGGTTTTTACATTCCCTCTATAAGTGATATCTTATGATAAGTGTCTTTTTCTGTGTGACTTATTTCACTTAGATCGTCATACCTAAATCCACTCATCTTGCTTCTACTAGCCTTATGACATTGATTTCATGTCTGAGTGATATTCCATTGTACATAAGGACCACAACTTCTTTATCCATTTTTCTCTTTCCTGGGATATTTAAGGTGTCATGAAGTGGAGGTTTTTGTCAACATAGCAGCCCTAAACATTGGGGTGCCTGTGTCTTGCTGATTTTTAGTTTTCCCAATTTATACGCCCATGAGTGGACGTGCCCTATGCTCCCTAAGCTGTGTTTTTTCGATGTTTCAGGACACACCGTACACTTCTCCAGAGTGGCTTTTGGCAATTTACATCCCGCCCATCAGCGTAGCAAGGCTGCCATTTCTCCATGGCCTGTACTGCATTTCTGGTTTTGACACTTTTTGCAGCATGGCCCTTTTGACCGATGGGAAGCGAGACTTCTTTGTAGCGCTGATTTGCCTTTCCAGGTTGCTTGGTTGGCCAAAAAGGGCGTATGCGTTTTTTCCTGAATATATTCAGGAAAAAACGCATACGCCCTTTTTGGCCAAGGGCATCATTGTCGACGTTTTGCCGCTTTTCATGTGCTTTAAAGGCCATTCGAATCTACCTCCTGAAATCTCTTTCCTGCAATTCTGCCTTGCTTTCAAATCCTCTTCGTTGCCTTCCCTCAATATATCTGTGGATGAGAGTTATCATTTATAACTCTGCGGGTTTGTGAATTGCAGTGTCCCTGAGCTCCATTTTTCAACTCGCTTTTTTGGGAGCTGGCCGCAAAAGCGCGGGATTGCCTCAGGCCCTATTCTGGTTCCTGGAGGCAGGCAGAGCCTGTGGTTAATTCTTCTTCCTGATGGGAAAATAGAGTGACCTGTGCCTGTCCCAACACCTAGATCTAGTCTCTCATTGGTTGCCCCTCTTCCCGTTCATCCTCAGGACAAATTGCAACCTGTAGGGAACAGGAGCTTAAAGGTGCTGATTCTCCAAGTAGGGAGATTGCTAGTAAAGTAGCTGGAAAGGCGAACCCGAGCACAAGGAGATGAGAAATTGGGTGCGTTTTAGAAACCTTTCAAAATCACACGGTGCACCATCTTCTGGGTTTCTCATGCATGTTTTCGATGTAGGAAGATGCCCTTGAACCTGGAGATTTGGGACCCATGGGATGGGTACCACACAGTATTACTTTAAAGGGTCTGCGTTTGCTCACCCAACCTCACCCAACCTCTAAGCCCCAAGAGTGTCCACCCTTATGTCTCATCCAGCTGTGGGTCTAGATATGGTCAATCCAGGTTGCATCACAGCCTCTGAACGAATTTTGTAAGAATTTCTCTCTCTTTCACTGTCTTTGTTTTACGGGTTTTTAAAAGTAATTTATTTTTATAATGGGGTTTAGCTGCTTTTCACGGCTGTGTTTATGCAGCTTTACACCCACTTGACACACTTCCAGAGAGATATCAATACATAGGTTTTACGATTCTTACTAGTCACATATATTCTTGTGCGGTGAATAGGGGGTGTTGAGTCCAGTTCACTGAGCAAGGAGTAGGTCTTGTCTATTACATATTGGGTGTATGGAACAGTATCTGAGCGAATTTGAAACCCTTGTTTTATGCATCACCCCACCTCACCTTTCCCGTTAAGCAGCCATAGTGTGTTTTCTAAACGTGTGACTCTGTTCTGTTTTGTAATTCAGTTCAAGTGTAGCGGTTTTTACATTCCCTCTATAAGTGATATCTTATGATAAGTGTCTTTTTCTGTGTGACTTATTTCACTTAGAATCGTCATACCTAAATCCACTCATCTTGCTTCTACTAGCCTTATGACATTGATTTCATGTCTGAGTGATATTCCTTTGTACATAAGGACCACAACTTCTTTATCCATTTTTCTCTTTCCTGGGATATTTAAGGTGTCATGAAGTGGAGGTTCTTGTCAACATAGCAGCCCTAAACATTGGGGTGCCTGTGTCTTGCTGATTTTTAGTTTTCCCAATTTATACGCCCATGAGTGGACGTGCCCTATGCTCCCTAAGCTGTGTTTTTTCGATGTTTCAGGACACACCGTACACTTCTCTAGAGTGGCTGTTGGCAATTTACATCCCGCCCATCAGCGTAGCAAGGCTGCCATTTCTCCATGGCCTGTCCTGCATTTCTGGTTTTGACACTTTTTGCAGCATGGCCCTTTTGACCGATGGGAAGCGAGACCTCTTTGTAGCGCTGATTTGCCTTTCCAGGTTGCTTGGTTGGCCAAAAAGGGCGTATGCGTTTTTTCCTGAATATATTCAGGAAAAAACGCATACGCCCTTTTTGGCCAAGGGCATCACTGTCGACGGTTTCCCACTTTTCATGTGCTTTAAAGGCCATTCGAATCTACCTCCTGAAACCTGTTTCCTGCAATTCTGCCTTGCTTTCAAATCCTCTTCGTTGCCTTCCCTCAATATATCTGTGGATGAGAGTTATCATTTATAACTCTGCAGGTTTGTGAATTGCAGTGCCCCTGAGCTCCATTTTTCAACTCGCTTTTTTGGGAGCTGGCCGCAAAAGCACGGGATTGCCTCAGGCCCTATTCTGGTTCCCGGCGGCAGGCTGAGCCTGTGTTTAATTCTTCTTCCTGATGGGAAATTAGAGTGACCTGTGCCTGTCCCAACACCTAGATCTAGTCTCTCATTGGTTGCCCCTCTTCCCGTTCATCCTCAGGACAAATTGCAACCTGTAGGGAACAGGAGCTTAAAGGTGCTGATTCTCCAAGTAGGGAGATTGCTAGTAAAGTAGCTGGAAAGGCGAACCCGAGCACAAGGAGATGAGAAATTGGGTGCGTTTTAGAAACCTTTCAAAATCACACGGTGTACCATCTTCTGGGTTTCTCATGCATGTTTTCGATGTAGGAAGATGCCCTTGAACCTGGAGATTTGGGACCCATGGGATGGGTACCACACAGTATTACTTTAAAGGATCTGCGTTTGCTCACCCAACCTCACCCAACCTCTAAGCCCCAAGAGTGTCCACCCTTATGTCTCATCCAGCTGTGGGTCTAGATATGGTCAATCCAGGTTGCATCACAGCCTCTGAACGAATTTTGTAAGAATTTCTCTCTCTTTCACTGTCTTTGTTTTACGGGTTTTTAAAAGTAATTTATTTTTATAATGGGGTTTAGCTGCTTTTCACGGCTGTGTTTATGCGGCTTTACACCCACTTGACTCACTTCCAGACAGATATCAATATATAGGTTTTAAGATTCTTACTAGTCACATATATTCTTGTGCGGTGAATAGGGGGTGTTGAGTCCAGTTCACTGAGCAAGGAGTAGGTCTTGTCTATTACATATTGGGTGTATGGAACGGTATCTGAGCGAATTTGAACCCCTTGTTTTATGCATCACCCCACCTCACCTTTCCCGTTAAGCAGCCATAGTGTGTTTTCTAAACGTGTGACTCTGTTCTGTTTTGTAATTCAGTTCAAGTGTAGCGGTTTTTACATTCCCTCTATAAGTGATATCTTATGATAAGTGTCTTTTTCTGTGTGACTTATTTCACTTAGAATCGTCATACCTAAATCCACTCATCTTGCTTCTACTAGCCTTATGACATTGATTTCATGTCTGAGTGATATTCCTTTGTACATAAGGACCACAACTTCTTTATCCATTTTTCTCTTTCCTGGGATATTTAAGGTGTCATGAAGTGGAGGTTCTTGTCAACATAGCAGCCCTAAACATTGGGGTGCCTGTGTCTTGCTGATTTTTAGTTTTCCCAATTTATACGCCCATGAGTGGACGTGCCCTATGCTCCCTAAGCTGTGTTTTTTCGATGTTTCAGGACACACCGTACACTTCTCTAGAGTGGCTGTTGGCAATTTACATCCCGCTCATCAGCGTAGCAAGGCTGCCATTTCTCCATGGCCTGTCCTGCATTTCTGGTTTTGACACTTTTTGCAGCATGGCCCTTTTGACCGATGGGAAGCGAGACCTCTTTGTAGCGCTGATTTGCCTTTCCAGGTTGCTTGGTTGGCCAAAAAGGGCGTATGCGTTTTTTCCTGAATATATTCAGGAAAAAACGCATACGCCCTTTTTGGCCAAGGGCATCATTGTCGACGTTTTGCCGCTTTTCATGTGCTTTAAAGGCGATTCGAATCTACCTCCTGAAATCTGCTTCCTGCAATTCTGCCTTGCTTTCAAATCCTCTTCGTTGCCTTCCCTCAATATATCTGTGGATGAGAGTTATCATTTATAACTCTGCGGGTTTGTGAATTGCAGTGTCCCTGAGCTCCATTTTTCAACTCGCTTTTTTGGGAGCTGGCCACAAAAGCCCGAGATTGCCTCAGGCCTTATTCTGGTTCCTGGCGGCAGGCTGAGCCTGTGGTTAATTCTTCTTCCTGATGGGAAAATAGAGTGACCTGTGCCTCTACCAACACCTAGATCTAGTCTCTCATTGGTTGCCCCTCTTCCCGTTCATCCTCAGGACAAATTGCAACCTGTAGGGAACAGAAGCTTAAAGGTGCTGATTCTCCAAGTAGGGAGATTGCTAGTAAAGTAGCTGGAAAGGCGAACCCTAGCACAAGGAGATGAGAAATGGGGTGCGTTTTAGAAACCTTTCAAAATCACACGGTGTACCATCTTCTGGGTTTCTCATGCATGTTTTCGATGTAGGAAGATGCCCTTGAACCTGGAGATTTGGGACCCATGGATTGGGTACCACGCAGTATTACTTTAAAGGGTCTGAGTTTGCTCTCCCAACCTCACCCAACCTCTCAGCCCCAAGAGTGTCCACCCTTATGTCTCATCCAGGTGTGGGTCTAGATATGGTCAATCCAGGTTGCATCACAGCCCCTGAACAAATTTTGTAAGAATTTCTCTCTCTTTCACTGTCTTTGTTTTACGGGTTTTTAAAAGTAATTTATTTTTATAATGGGGTTTAGCTGCTTTTCACGGCTGTGTTTATGCGGCTTTACACCCACTTGGCTCACTTCCAGAGAGATATCAATACATAGGTTTTACGATTCTTACTAGTCAGATATATTCTTGTGCGGTGAATAGGGGTTGTTGAGTCCAGTTCACTGAGCAAGGAGTAGGTCTTGTCTATTACATATTGGGTGTATGGAACGGTATCTGAGCGAATTTGAACCCCTTGTTTTATGCATCACCCCACCTCACCTTTCCCGTTAAGCAGCCATAGTGTGTTTTCTAAACGTGTGACTCTGTTCTGTTTTGTAATTCAGTTCAAGTGTAGCGGTTTTTACATTCCCTCTATAAGTGATATCTTATGATAAGTGTCTTTTTCTGTGTGACTTATTTCACTTAGAATCGTCATACCTAAATCCACTCATCTTGCTTCTACTAGCCTTATGACATTGATTTCATGTCTGAGTGATATTCCTTTGTACATAAGGACCACAACTTCTTTATCCATTTTTCTCTTTCCTGGGATATTTAAGGTGTCATGAAGTGGAGGTTCTTGTCAACATAGCAGCCCTAAACATTGGGGTGCCTGTGTCTTGCTGATTTTTAGTTTTCCCAATTTATACGCCCATGAGTGGACGTGCCCTATGCTCCCTAAGCTGTGTTTTTTCGATGTTTCAGGACACACCGTACACTTCTCTAGAGTGGCTGTTGGCAATTTACATCCCGCCCATCAGCGTAGCAAGGCTGCCATTTCTCCATGGCCTGTCCTGCATTTCTGGTTTTGACACTTTTTGCAGCATGGCCCTTTTGACCGATGGGAAGCGAGACCTCTTTGTAGCGCTGATTTGCCTTTCCAGGTTGCTTGGTTGGCCAAAAAGGGCGTATGCGTTTTTTCCTGAATATATTCAGGAAAAAACGCATACGCCCTTTTTGGCCAAGGGCATCATTGTCGACGTTTTGCCGCTTTTCATGTGCTTTAAAGGCGATTCGAATCTACCTCCTGAAATCTGCTTCCTGCAATTCTGCCTTGCTTTCAAATCCTCTTCGTTGCCTTCCCTCAATATATCTGTGGATGAGAGTTATCATTTATAACTCTGCGGGTTTGTGAATTGCAGTGTCCCTGAGCTCCATTTTTCAACTCGCTTTTTTGGGAGCTGGCCACAAAAGCGCGAGATTGCCTCAGGCCTTATTCTGGTTCCTGGCGGCAGGCTGAGCCTGTGGTTAATTCTTCTTCCTGATGGGAAAATAGAGTGACCTGTGCCTCTACCAACACCTAGATCTAGTCTCTCATTGGTTGCCCCTCTTCCCGTTCATCCTCAGGACAAATTGCAACCTGTAGGGAACAGGAGCTTAAAGGTGCTGATTCTCCAAGTAGGGAGATTGCTAGTAAAGTAGCTGGAAAGGCGAACCCTAGCACAAGGAGATGAGAAATGGGGTGCGTTTTAGAAACCTTTCAAAATCACACGGTGTACCATCTTCTGGGTTTCTCATGCATGTTTTCGATGTAGGAAGATGCCCTTGAACCTGGAGATTTGGGACCCATGGGATGGGTACCACGCAGTATTACTTTAAAGGGTCTGAGTTTGCTCTCCCAACCTCACCCAACCTCTCAGCCCCAAGAGTGTCCACCCTTATGTCTCATCCAGGTGTGGGTCTAGATATGGTCAATCCAGGTTGCATCACAGCCCCTGAACGAATTTTGTAAGAATTTCTCTCTCTTTCACTGTCTTTGTTTTACGGGTTTTTAAAAGTAATTTATTTTTATAATGGGGTTTAGCTGCTTTTCACGGCTGTGTTTATGCGGCTTTACACCCACTTGACTCACTTCCAGAGAGATATCAATACATAGGTTTTACGATTCTTACTAGTCACATATATTCTTGTGCGGTGAATAGGGGGTGTTGAGTCCAGTTCACTGAGCAAGGAGTAGGTCTTGTCTATTACATATTGGGTGTATGGAACAGTATCTGAGCGAATTTGAAACCCTTGTTTTATGCATCACCCCACCTCACCTTTCCCGTTAAGCAGCCATAGTGTGTTTTCTAAACGTGTGACTCTGTTCTGTTTTGTAATTCAGTTCAAGTGTAGCGGTTTTTACATTCCCTCTATAAGTGATATCTTATGATAAGTGTCTTTTTCTGTGTGACTTATTTCACTTAGAATCGTCATACCTAAATCCACTCATCTTGCTTCTACTAGCCTTATGACATTGATTTCATGTCTGAGTGATATTCTTTGTACATAAGGACCACAACTTCTTTATCCATTTTTCTCTTTCCTGGGATATTTAAGGTGTCATGAAGTGGAGGTTCTTGTCAACATAGCAGCCCTAAACATTGGGGTGCCTGTGTCTTGCTGATTTTTAGTTTTCCCAATTTATACGCCCATGAGTGGACGTGCCCTATGCTCCCTAAGCTGTGTTTTTTCGATGTTTCAGGACACACCGTACACTTCTCTAGAGTGGCTGTTGGCAATTTACATCCCGCCCATCAGCGTAGCAAGGCTGCCATTTCTCCATGGCCTGTCCTGCATTTCTGGTTTTGACACTTTTTGCAGCATGGCCCTTTTGACCGATGGGAAGCGAGACCTCTTTGTAGCGCTGATTTGCCTTTCCAGGTTGCTTGGTTGGCCAAAAAGGGCGTATGCGTTTTTTCCTGAATATATTCAGGAAAAAACGCATACGCCCTTTTTGGCCAAGGGCATCATTGTCGACGTTTTGCCGCTTTTCATGTGCTTTAAAGGCGATTCGAATCTACCTCCTGAAATCTGCTTCCTGCAATTCTGCCTTGCTTTCAAATCCTCTTCGTTGCCTTCCCTCAATATATCTGTGGATGAGAGTTATCATTTATAACTCTGCGGGTTTGTGAATTGCAGTGTCCCTGAGCTCCATTTTTCAACTCGCTTTTTTGGGAGCTGGCCACAAAAGCGCGAGATTGCCTCAGGCCTTATTCTGGTTCCTGGCGGCAGGCTGAGCCTGTGGTTAATTCTTCTTCCTGATGGGAAAATAGAGTGACCTGTGCCTCTACCAACACCTAGATCTAGTCTCTCATTGGTTGCCCCTCTTCCCGTTCATCCTCAGGACAAATTGCAACCTGTAGGGAACAGGAGCTTAAAGGTGCTGATTCTCCAAGTAGGGAGATTGCTAGTAAAGTAGCTGGAAAGGCGAACCCTAGCACAAGGAGATGAGAAATGGGGTGCGTTTTAGAAACCTTTAAAAATCACACGGTGTACCATCTTCTGGGTTTCTCATGCATGTTTTCGATGTAGGAAGATGCCCTTGAACCTGGAGATTTGGGACCCATGGGATGGGTAACACGCAGTATTACTTTAAAGGGTCTGAGTTTGCTCTCCCAACCTCACCCAACCTCTCAGCCCCAAGAGTGTCCACCCTTATGTCTCATCCAGGTGTGGGTCTAGATATGGTCAATCCAGGTTGCATCACAGCCCCTGAACGAATTTTGTAAGAATTTCTCTCTCTTTCACTGTCTTTGTTTTACGGGTTTTTAAAAGTAATTTATTTTTATAATGGGGTTTAGCTGCTTTTCACGGCTGTGTTTATGCGGCTTTACACCCACTTGACTCACTTCCAGAGAGATATCAATACATAGGTTTTACGATTCTTACTAGTCACATATATTCTTGTGCGGTGAATAGGGGGTGTTGAGTCCAGTTCACTGAGCAAGGAGTAGGTCTTTCTATTACATATTGGGTGTATGGAACAGTATCTGAGCGAATTTGAAACCCTTGTTTTATGCATCACCCCACCTCACCTTTCCCGTTAAGCAGCCATAGTGTGTTTTCTAAACGTGTGACTCTGTTCTGTTTTGTAATTCAGTTCAAGTGTAGCGGTTTTTACATTCCCTCTATAAGTGATATCTTATGATAAGTGTCTTTTTCTGTGTGACTTATTTCACTTAGAATCGTCATACCTAAATCCACTCATCTTGCTTCTACTAGCCTTATGACATTGATTTCATGTCTGAGTGATATTCCATTGTACATAAGGACCACAACTTCTTTATCCATTTTTCTCTTTCCTGGGATATTTAAGGTGTCATGAAGTGGAGGTTCTTGTCAACATAGCAGCCCTAAACATTGGGGTGCCTGTGTCTTGCTGATTTTTAGTTTTCCCAATTTATACGCCCATGAGTGGACGTGCCCTATGCTCCCTAAGCTGTGTTTTTTCGATGTTTCAGGACACACCGTACACTTCTCCAGAGTGGCTTTTGGCAATTTACATCCCGCCCATCAGCGTAGCAAGGCTGCCATTTCTCCATGGCCTGTACAGCATTTCTGGTTTTGACACTTTTTGCAGCATGGCCCTTTTGACCGATGGGAAGCGAGACTTCTTTGTAGCGCTGATTTGCCTTTCCAGGTTGCTTGGTTGGCCAAAAAGGGCGTATGCGTTTTTTCCTGAATATATTCAGGAAAAAACGCATACGCCCTTTTTGGCCAAGGGCATCATTGTCGACGTTTTGCCGCTTTTCATGTGCTTTAAAGGCCATTCGAATCTACCTCCTGAAATCTGCTTCCTGCAATTCTGCCTTGCTTTCAAATCCTCTTCGTTGCCTTCCCTCAATATATCTGTGGATGAGAGTTATCATTTATAACTCTGCGGGTTTGTGAATTGCAGTGTCCCTGAGCTCCATTTTTCAACTCGCTTTTTTGGGAGCTGGCCGCAAAAGCGCGGGATTGCCTCAGGCCCTATTCTGGTTCCTGGAGGCAGGCAGAGCCTGTGGTTAATTCTTCTTCCTGATGGGAAAATAGAGTGACCTGTGCCTGTCCCAACACCTAGATCTATTCTCTCATTGGTTGCCCCTCTTCCCGTTCATCCTCAGGACAAATTGCAACCTGTAGGGAACAGGAGCTTAAAGGTGCTGATTCTCCAAGTAGGGAGATTGCTAGTAAAGTAGCTGGAAAGGCGAACCCGAGCACAAGGAGATGAGAAATTGGGTGCGTTTTAGAAACCTTTCAAAATCACACGGTGCACCATCTTCTGGGTTTCTCATGCATGTTTTCGATGTAGGAAGATGCCCTTGAACCTGGAGATTTGGGACCCATGGGATGGGTACCACACAGTATTACTTTAAAGGGTCTGCGTTTGCTCACCCAACCTCACCCAACCTCTAAGCCCCAAGAGTGTCCACCCTTATGTCTCATCCAGCTGTGGGTCTAGATATGGTCAATCCAGGTTGCATCACAGCCTCTGAACGAATTTTGTAAGAATTTCTCTCTCTTTCACTGTCTTTGTTTTACGGGTTTTTAAAAGTAATTTATTTTTATAATGGGGTTTAGCTGCTTTTCACGGCTGTGTTTATGCAGCTTTACACCCACTTGACACACTTCCAGAGAGATATCAATACATAGGTTTTACGATTCTTACTAGTCACATATATTCTTGTGCGGTGAATAGGGGTTGTTGAGTCCAGTTCACTGAGCAAGGAGTAGGTCTTGTCTATTACATATTGGGTGTATGGAACAGTATCTGAGCGAATTTGAAACCCTTGTTTTATGCATCACCCCACCTCACCTTTCCCGTTAAGCAGCCATAGTGTGTTTTCTAAACGTGTGACTCTGTTCTGTTTTGTAATTCAGTTCAAGTGTAGCGGTTTTTACATTCCCTCTATAAGTGATATCTTATGATAAGTGTCTTTTTCTGTGTGACTTATTTCACTTAGAATCGTCATACCTAAATCCACTCATCTTGCTTCTACTAGCCTTATGACATTGATTTCATGTCTGAGTGATATTCCTTTGTACATAAGGACCACAACTTCTTTATCCATTTTTCTCTTTCCTGGGATATTTAAGGTGTCATGAAGTGGAGGTTCTTGTCAACATAGCAGCCCTAAACATTGGGGTGCCTGTGTCTTGCTGATTTTTAGTTTTCCCAATTTATACGCCCATGAGTGGACGTGCCCTATGCTCCCTAAGCTGTGTTTTTTCGATGTTTCAGGACACACCGTACACTTCTCTAGAGTGGCTGTTGGCAATTTACATCCCGCCCATCAGCGTAGCAAGGCTGCCATTTCTCCATGGCCTGTCCTGCATTTCTGGTTTTGACACTTTTTGCAGCATGGCCCTTTTGACCGATGGGAAGCGAGACCTCTTTGTAGCGCTGATTTGCCTTTCCAGGTTGCTTGGTTGGCCAAAAAGGGCGTATGCGTTTTTTCCTGAATATATTCAGGAAAAAACGCATACGCCCTTTTTAGCCAAGGGCATCACTGTCGACGGTTTCCCACTTTTCATGTGCTTTAAAGGCCATTCGAATCTACCTCCTGAAACCTGTTTCCTGCAATTCGGCCTTGCTTTCAAATCCTCTTCGTTGCCTTCCCTCAATATATCTGTGGATGAGAGTTATCATTTATAACTCTGCAGGTTTGTGAATTGCAGTGCCCCTGAGCTCCATTTTTCAACTCGCTTTTTTGGGAGCTGGCCGCAAAAGCACGGGATTGCCTCAGGCCCTATTCTGGTTCCCGGCGGCAGGCTGAGCCTGTGTTTAATTCTTCTTCCTGATGGGAAATTAGAGTGACCTGTGCCTGTCCCAACACCTAGATCTAGTCTCTCATTTGTTGCCCCTCTTCCCGTTCATCCTCAGGACAAATTGCAACCTGTAGGGAACAGGAGCTTAAAGGTGCTGATTCTCCAAGTAGGGAGATTGCTAGTAAAGTAGCTGGAAAGGCGAACCCGAGCACAAGGAGATGAGAAATTGGGTGCGTTTTAGAAACCTTTCAAAATCACACGGTGTACCATCTTCTGGGTTTCTCATGCATGTTTTCGATGTAGGAAGATGCCCTTGAACCTGGAGATTTGGGACCCATGGGATGGGTACCACACAGTATTACTTTAAAGGATCTGCGTTTGCTCACCCAACCTCACCCAACCTCTAAGCCCCAAGAGTGTCCACCCTTATGTCTCATCCAGCTGTGGGTCTAGATATGGTCAATCCAGGTTGCATCACAGCCTCTGAACGAATTTTGTAAGAATTTCTCTCTCTTTCACTGTCTTTGTTTTACGGGTTTTTAAAAGTAATTTATTTTTATAATGGGGTTTAGCTGCTTTTCACGGCTGTGTTTATGCGGCTTTACACCCACTTGACTCACTTCCAGACAGATATCAATATATAGGTTTTAAGATTCTTACTAGTCACATATATTCTTGTGCGGTGAATAGGGGGTGTTGAGTCCAGTTCACTGAGCAAGGAGTAGGTCTTGTCTATTACATATTGGGTGTATGGAACGGTATCTGAGCGAATTTGAACCCCTTGTTTTATGCATCACCCCACCTCACCTTTCCCGTTAAGCAGCCATAGTGTGTTTTCTAAACGTGTGACTCTGTTCTGTTTTGTAATTCAGTTCAAGTGTAGCGGTTTTTACATTCCCTCTATAAGTGATATCTTATGATAAGTGTCTTTTTCTGTGTGACTTATTTCACTTAGAATCGTCATACCTAAATCCACTCATCTTGCTTCTACTAGCCTTATGACATTGATTTCATGTCTGAGTGATATTCCTTTGTACATAAGGACCACAACTTCTTTATCCATTTTTCTCTTTCCTGGGATATTTAAGGTGTCATGAAGTGGAGGTTCTTGTCAACATAGCAGCCCTAAACATTGGGGTGCCTGTGTCTTGCTGATTTTTAGTTTTCCCAATTTATACGCCCATGAGTGGACGTGCCCTATGCTCCCTAAGCTGTGTTTTTTCGATGTTTCAGGACACACCGTACACTTCTCTAGAGTGGCTGTTGGCAATTTACATCCCGCCCATCAGCATAGCAAGGCTGCCATTTCTCCATGGCCTGTCCTGCATTTCTGGTTTTGACACTTTTTGCAGCATGGCCCTTTTGACCGATGGGAAGCGAGACCTCTTTGTAGCGCTGATTTGCCTTTCCAGGTTGCTTGGTTGGCCAAAAAGGGCGTATGCGTTTTTTCCTGAATATATTCAGGAAAAAACGCATACGCCCTTTTTGGCCAAGGGCATCATTGTCGACGTTTTGCCGCTTTTCATGTGCTTTAAAGGCGATTCGAATCTACCTCCTGAAATCTGCTTCCTGCAATTCTGCCTTGCTTTCAAATCCTCTTCGTTGCCTTCCCTCAATATATCTGTGGATGAGAGTTATCATTTATAACTCTGCGGGTTTGTGAATTGCAGTGTCCCTGAGCTCCATTTTTCAACTCGCTTTTTTGGGAGCTGGCCACAAAAGCGCGAGATTGCCTCAGGCCTTATTCTGGTTCCTGGCGGCAGGCTGAGCCTGTGGTTAATTCTTCTTCCTGATGGGAAAATAGAGTGACCTGTGCCTCTACCAACACCTAGATCTAGTCTCTCATTGGTTGCCCCTCTTCCCGTTCATCCTCAGGACAAATTGCAACCTGTAGGGAACAGAAGCTTAAAGGTGCTGATTCTCCAAGTAGGGAGATTGCTAGTAAAGTAGCTGGAAAGGCGAACCCTAGCACAAGGAGATGAGAAATGGGGTGCGTTTTAGAAACCTTTCAAAATCACACGGTGTACCATCTTCTGGGTTTCTCATGCATGTTTTCGATGTAGGAAGATGCCCTTGAACCTGGAGATTTGGGACCCATGGATTGGGTACCACGCAGTATTACTTTAAAGGGTCTGAGTTTGCTCTCCCAACCTCACCCAACCTCTCAGCCCCAAGAGTGTCCACCCTTATGTCTCATCCAGGTGTGGGTCTAGATATGGTCAATCCAGGTTGCATCACAGCCCCTGAACAAATTTTGTAAGAATTTCTCTCTCTTTCACTGTCTTTGTTTTACGGGTTTTTAAAAGTAATTTATTTTTATAATGGGGTTTAGCTGCTTTTCACGGCTGTGTTTATGCGGCTTTACACCCACTTGACTCACTTCCAGAGAGATATCAATACATAGGTTTTACGATTCTTACTAGTCAGATATATTCTTGTGCGGTGAATAGGGGGTGTTGAGTCCAGTTCACTGAGCAAGGAGTAGGTCTTGTCTATTACATATTGGGTGTATGGAACGGTATCTGAGCGAATTTGAACCCCTTGTTTTATGCATCACCCCACCTCACCTTTCCCGTTAAGCAGCCATAGTGTGTTTTCTAAACGTGTGACTCTGTTCTGTTTTGTAATTCAGTTCAAGTGTAGCGGTTTTTACATTCCCTCTATAAGTGATATCTTATGATAAGTGTCTTTTTCTGTGTGACTTATTTCACTTAGAATCGTCATACCTAAATCCACTCATCTTGCTTCTACTAGCCTTATGACATTGATTTCATGTCTGAGTGATATTCCTTTGTACATAAGGACCACAACTTCTTTATCCATTTTTCTCTTTCCTGGGATATTTAAGGTGTCATGAAGTGGAGGTTCTTGTCAACATAGCAGCCCTAAACATTGGGGTGCCTGTGTCTTGCTGATTTTTAGTTTTCCCAATTTATACGCCCATGAGTGGACGTGCCCTATGCTCCCTAAGCTGTGTTTTTTCGATGTTTCAGGACACACCGTACACTTCTCTAGAGTGGCTGTTGGCAATTTACATCCCGCCCATCAGCGTAGCAAGGCTGCCATTTCTCCATGGCCTGTCCTGCATTTCTGGTTTTGACACTTTTTGCAGCATGGCCCTTTTGACCGATGGGAAGCGAGACCTCTTTGTAGCGCTGATTTGCCTTTCCAGGTTGCTTGGTTGGCCAAAAAGGGCGTATGCGTTTTTTCCTGAATATATTCAGGAAAAAACGCATACGCCCTTTTTGGCCAAGGGCATCATTGTCGACGTTTTGCCGCTTTTCATGTGCTTTAAAGGCGATTCGAATCTACCTCCTGAAATCTGTTTCCTGCAATTCTGCCTTGCTTTCAAATCCTCTTCGTTGCCTTCCCTCAATATATCTGTGGATGAGAGTTATCATTTATAACTCTGCGGGTTTGTGAATTGCAGTGTCCCTGAGCTCCATTTTTCAACTCGCTTTTTTGGGAGCTGGCCACAAAAGCGCGAGATTGCCTCAGGCCTTATTCTGGTTCCTGGCGGCAGGCTGAGCCTGTGGTTAATTCTTCTTCCTGATGGGAAAATAGAGTGACCTGTGCCTCTACCAACACCTAGATCTAGTCTCTCATTGGTTGCCCCTCTTCCCGTTCATCCTCAGGACAAATTGCAACCTGTAGGGAACAGGAGCTTAAAGGTGCTGATTCTCCAAGTAGGGAGATTGCTAGTAAAGTAGCTGGAAAGGCGAACCCTAGCACAAGGAGATGAGAAATGGGGTGCGTTTTAGAAACCTTTCAAAATCACACGGTGTACCATCTTCTGGGTTTCTCATGCATGTTTTCGATGTAGGAAGATGCCCTTGAACCTGGAGATTTGGGACCCATGGGATGGGTACCACGCAGTATTACTTTAAAGGGTCTGAGTTTGCTCTCCCAACCTCACCCAACCTCTCAGCCCCAAGAGTGTCCACCCTTATGTCTCATCCAGGTGTGGGTCTAGATATGGTCAATCCAGGTTGCATCACAGCCCCTGAACGAATTTTGTAAGAATTTCTCTCTCTTTCACTGTCTTTGTTTTACGGGTTTTTAAAAGTAATTTATTTTTATAATGGGGTTTAGCTGCTTTTCACGGCTGTGTTTATGCGGCTTTACACCCACTTGACTCACTTCCAGACAGATATCAATATATAGGTTTTAAGATTCTTACTAGTCACATATATTCTTGTGCGGTGAATAGGGGGTGTTGAGTCCAGTTCACTGAGCAAGGAGTAGGTCTTGTCTATTACATATTGGGTGTATGGAACGGTATCTGAGCGAATTTGAAACCCTTGTTTTATGCATCACCCCACCTCACCTTTCCCGTTAAGCAGCCATAGTGTGTTTTCTAAACGTGTGACTCTGTTCTGTTTTGTAATTCAGTTCAAGTGTAGCGGTTTTTACATTCCCTCTATAAGTGATATCTTATGATAAGTGTCTTTTTCTGTGTGACTTATTTCACTTAGAATCGTCATACCTAAATCCACTCATCTTGCTTCTACTAGCCTTATGACATTGATTTCATGTCTGAGTGATATTCCTTTGTACATAAGGACCACAACTTCTTTATCCATTTTTCTCTTTCCTGGGATATTTAAGGTGTCATGAAGTGGAGGTTCTTGTCAACATAGCAGCCCTAAACATTGGGGTGCCTGTGTCTTGCTGATTTTTAGTTTTCCCAATTTATACGCCCATGAGTGGACGTGCCCTATGCTCCCTAAGCTGTGTTTTTTCGATGTTTCAGGACACACCGTACACTTCTCCAGAGTGGCTTTTGGCAATTTACATCCCGCCCATCAGCGTAGCAAAGCTGCCATTTCTCCATGGCCTGTACTGCATTTCTGGTTTTGACACTTTTTGCAGCATGGCCCTTTTGACCGATGGGAAGCGAGACTTCTTTGTAGCGCTGATTTGCCTTTCCAGGTTGCTTGGTTGGCCAAAAAGGGCGTATGCGTTTTTTCCTGAATATATTCAGGAAAAAACGCATACGCCCTTTTTGGCCAAGGGCATCATTGTCGACGTTTTGCCGCTTTTCATGTGCTTTAAAGGCCATTCGAATCTACCTCCTGAAATCTCTTTCCTGCAATTCTGCCTTGCTTTCAAATCCTCTTCGTTGCCTTCCCTCAATATATCTGTGGATGAGAGTTATCATTTATAACTCTGCGGGTTTGTGAATTGCAGTGTCCCTGAGCTCCATTTTTCAACTCGCTTTTTTGGGAGCTGGCCGCAAAAGCGCGGGATTGCCTCAGGCCCTATTCTGGTTCCTGGAGGCAGGCAGAGCCTGTGGTTAATTCTTCTTCCTGATGGGAAAATAGAGTGACCTGTGCCTGTCCCAACACCTAGATCTAGTCTCTCATTGGTTGCCCCTCTTCCCGTTCATCCTCAGGACAAATTGCAACCTGTAGGGAACAGGAGCTTAAAGGTGCTGATTCTCCAAGTAGGGAGATTGCTAGTAAAGTAGCTGGAAAGGCGAACCCGAGCACAAGGAGATGAGAAATTGGGTGCGTTTTAGAAACCTTTCAAAATCACACGGTGCACCATCTTCTGGGTTTCTCATGCATGTTTTCGATGTAGGAAGATGCCCTTGAACCTGGAGATTTGGGACCCATGGGATGGGTACCACACAGTATTACTTTAAAGGGTCTGCGTTTGCTCACCCAACCTCACCCAACCTCTAAGCCCCAAGAGTGTCCACCCTTATGTCTCATCCAGCTGTGGGTCTAGATATGGTCAATCCAGGTTGCATCACAGCCTCTGAACGAATTTTGTAAGAATTTCTCTCTCTTTCACTGTCTTTGTTTTACGGGTTTTTAAAAGTAATTTATTTTTATAATGGGGTTTAGCTGCTTTTCACGGCTGTGTTTATGCAGCTTTACACCCACTTGACACACTTCCAGAGAGATATCAATACATAGGTTTTACGATTCTTACTAGTCACATATATTCTTGTGCGGTGAATAGGGGGTGTTGAGTCCAGTTCACTGAGCAAGGAGTAGGTCTTGTCTATTACATATTGGGTGTATGGAACAGTATCTGAGCGAATTTGAAACCCTTGTTTTATGCATCACCCCACCTCACCTTTCCCGTTAAGCAGCCATAGTGTGTTTTCTAAACGTGTGACTCTGTTCTGTTTTGTAATTCAGTTCAAGTGTAGCGGTTTTTACATTCCCTCTATAAGTGATATCTTATGATAAGTGTCTTTTTCTGTGTGACTTATTTCACTTAGAATCGTCATACCTAAATCCACTCATCTTGCTTCTACTTGCCTTATGACATTGATTTCATGTCTGAGTGATATTCCTTTGTACATAAGGACCACAACTTCTTTATCCATTTTTCTCTTTCCTGGGATATTTAAGGTGTCATGAAGTGGAGGTTCTTGTCAACATAGCAGCCCTAAACATTGGGGTGCCTGTGTCTTGCTGATTTTTAGTTTTCCCAATTTATACGCCCATGAGTGGACGTGCCCTATGCTCCCTAAGCTGTGTTTTTTCGATGTTTCAGGACACACCGTACACTTCTCTAGAGTGGCTGTTGGCAATTTACATCCCGCCCATCAGCGTAGCAAGGCTGCCATTTCTCCATGGCCTGTCCTGCATTTCTGGTTTTGACACTTTTTGCAGCATGGCCCTTTTGACCGATGGGAAGCGAGACCTCTTTGTAGCGCTGATTTGCCTTTCCAGGTTGCTTGGTTGGCCAAAAAGGGCGTATGCGTTTTTTCCTGAATATATTCAGGAAAAAACGCATACGCCCTTTTTAGCCAAGGGCATCACTGTCGACGGTTTCCCACTTTTCATGTGCTTTAAAGGCCATTCGAATCTACCTCCTGAAACCTGTTTCCTGCAATTCGGCCTTGCTTTCAAATCCTCTTCGTTGCCTTCCCTCAATATATCTGTGGATGAGAGTTATCATTTATAACTCTGCAGGTTTGTGAATTGCAGTGCCCCTGAGCTCCATTTTTCAACTCGCTTTTTTGGGAGCTGGCCGCAAAAGCACGGGATTGCCTCAGGCCCTATTCTGGTTCCCGGCGGCAGGCTGAGCCTGTGTTTAATTCTTCTTCCTGATGGGAAATTAGAGTGACCTGTGCCTGTCCCAACACCTAGATCTAGTCTCTCATTTGTTGCCCCTCTTCCCGTTCATCCTCAGGACAAATTGCAACCTGTAGGGAACAGGAGCTTAAAGGTGCTGATCCTCCAAGTAGGGAGATTGCTAGTAAAGTAGCTGGAAAGGCGAACCCGAGCACAAGGAGATGAGAAATTGGGTGCGTTTTAGAAACCTTTCAAAATCACACGGTGTACCATCTTCTGGGTTTCTCATGCATGTTTTCGATGTAGGAAGATGCCCTTGAACCTGGAGATTTGGGACCCATGGGATGGGTACCACACAGTATTACTTTAAAGGATCTGCGTTTGCTCACCCAACCTCACCCAACCTCTAAGCCCCAAGAGTGTCCACCCTTATGTCTCATCCAGCTGTGGGTCTAGATATGGTCAATCCAGGTTGCATCACAGCCTCTGAACGAATTTTGTAAGAATTTCTCTCTCTTTCACTGTCTTTGTTTTACGGGTTTTTAAAAGTAATTTATTTTTATAATGGGGTTTAGCTGCTTTTCACGGCTGTGTTTATGCGGCTTTACACCCACTTGACTCACTTCCAGACAGATATCAATATATAGGTTTTAAGATTCTTACTAGTCACATATATTCTTGTGCGGTGAATAGGGGGTGTTGAGTCCAGTTCACTGAGCAAGGAGTAGGTCTTGTCTATTACATATTGGGTGTATGGAACGGTATCTGAGCGAATTTGAACCCCTTGTTTTATGCATCACCCCACCTCACCTTTCCCGTTAAGCAGCCATAGTGTGTTTTCTAAACGTGTGACTCTGTTCTGTTTTGTAATTCAGTTCAAGTGTAGCGGTTTTTACATTCCCTCTATAAGTGATATCTTATGATAAGTGTCTTTTTCTGTGTGACTTATTTCACTTAGAATCGTCATACCTAAATCCACTCATCTTGCTTCTACTAGCCTTATGACATTGATTTCATGTCTGAGTGATATTCCTTTGTACATAAGGACCACAACTTCTTTATCCATTTTTCTCTTTCCTGGGATATTTAAGGTGTCATGAAGTGGAGGTTCTTGTCAACATAGCAGCCCTAAACATTGGGGTGCCTGTGTCTTGCTGATTTTTAGTTTTCCCAATTTATACGCCCATGAGTGGACGTGCCCTATGCTCCCTAAGCTGTGTTTTTTCGATGTTTCAGGACACACCGTACACTTCTCTAGAGTGGCTGTTGGCAATTTACATCCCGCCCATCAGCGTAGCAAGGCTGCCATTTCTCCATGGCCTGTCCTGCATTTCTGGTTTTGACACTTTTTGCAGCATGGCCCTTTTGACCGATGGGAAGCGAGACCTCTTTGTAGCGCTGATTTGCCTTTCCAGGTTGCTTGGTTGGCCAAAAAGGGCGTATGCGTTTTTTCCTGAATATATTCAGGAAAAAACGCATACGCCCTTTTTGGCCAAGGGCATCATTGTCGACGTTTTGCCGCTTTTCATGTGCTTTAAAGGCGATTCGAATCTACCTCCTGAAATCTGCTTCCTGCAATTCTGCCTTGCTTTCAAATCCTCTTCGTTGCCTTCCCTCAATATATCTGTGGATGAGAGTTATCATTTATAACTCTGCGGGTTTGTGAATTGCAGTGTCCCTGAGCTCCATTTTTCAACTCGCTTTTTTGGGAGCTGGCCACAAAAGCCCGAGATTGCCTCAGGCCTTATTCTGGTTCCTGGCGGCAGGCTGAGCCTGTGGTTAATTCTTCTTCCTGATGGGAAAATAGAGTGACCTGTGCCTCTACCAACACCTAGATCTAGTCTCTCATTGGTTGCCCCTCTTCCCGTTCATCCTCAGGACAAATTGCAACCTGTAGGGAACAGAAGCTTAAAGGTGCTGATTCTCCAAGTAGGGAGATTGCTAGTAAAGTAGCTGGAAAGGCGAACCCTAGCACAAGGAGATGAGAAATGGGGTGCGTTTTAGAAACCTTTCAAAATCACACGGTGTACCATCTTCTGGGTTTCTCATGCATGTTTTCGATGTAGGAAGATGCCCTTGAACCTGGAGATTTGGGACCCATGGATTGGGTACCACGCAGTATTACTTTAAAGGGTCTGAGTTTGCTCTCCCAACCTCACCCAACCTCTCAGCCCCAAGAGTGTCCACCCTTATGTCTCATCCAGGTGTGGGTCTAGATATGGTCAATCCAGGTTGCATCACAGACCCTGAACAAATTTTGTAAGAATTTCTCTCTCTTTCACTGTCTTTGTTTTACGGGTTTTTAAAAGTAATTTATTTTTATAATGGGGTTTAGCTGCTTTTCACGGCTGTGTTTATGCGGCTTTACACCCACTTGGCTCACTTCCAGAGAGATATCAATACATAGGTTTTACGATTCTTACTAGTCAGATATATTCTTGTGCGGTGAATAGGGGGTGTTGAGTCCAGTTCACTGAGCAAGGAGTAGGTCTTGTCTATTACATATTGGGTGTATGGAACGGTATCTGAGCAAATTTGAACCCCTTGTTTTATGCATCACCCCACCTCACCTTTCCCGTTAAGCAGCCATAGTGTGTTTTCTAAACGTGTGACTCTGTTCTGTTTTGTAATTCAGTTCAAGTGTAGCGGTTTTTACATTCCCTCTATAAGTGATATCTTATGATAAGTGTCTTTTTCTGTGTGACTTATTTCACTTAGAATCGTCATACCTAAATCCACTCATCTTGCTTCTACTAGCCTTATGACATTGATTTCATGTCTGAGTGATATTCCTTTGTACATAAGGACCACAACTTCTTTATCCATTTTTCTCTTTCCTGGGATATTTAAGGTGTCATGAAGTGGAGGTTCTTGTCAACATAGCAGCCCTAAACATTGGGGTGCCTGTGTCTTGCTGATTTTTAGTTTTCCCAATTTATACGCCCATGAGTGGACGTGCCCTATGCTCCCTAAGCTGTGTTTTTTCGATGTTTCAGGACACACCGTACACTTCTCTAGAGTGGCTGTTGGCAATTTACATCCCGCCCATCAGCGTAGCAAGGCTGCCATTTCTCCATGGCCTGTCCTGCATTTCTGGTTTTGACACTTTTTGCAGCATGGCCCTTTTGACCGATGGGAAGCGAGACCTCTTTGTAGCGCTGATTTGCCTTTCCAGGTTGCTTGGTTGGCCAAAAAGGGCGTATGCGTTTTTTCCTGAATATATTCAGGAAAAAACGCATACGCCCTTTTTGGCCAAGGGCATCATTGTCGACGTTTTGCCGCTTTTCATGTGCTTTAAAGGCGATTCGAATCTACCTCCTGAAATCTGCTTCCTGCAATTCTGCCTTGCTTTCAAATCCTCTTCGTTGCCTTCCCTCAATATATCTGTGGATGAGAGTTATCATTTATAACTCTGCGGGTTTGTGAATTGCAGTGTCCCTGAGCTCCATTTTTCAACTCGCTTTTTTGGGAGCTGGCCACAAAAGCGCGAGATTGCCTCAGGCCTTATTCTGGTTCCTGGCGGCAGGCTGAGCCTGTGGTTAATTCTTCTTCCTGATGGGAAAATAGAGTGACCTGTGCCTCTACCAACACCTAGATCTAGTCTCTCATTGGTTGCCCCTCTTCCCGTTCATCCTCAGGACAAATTGCAACCTGTAGGGAACAGGAGCTTAAAGGTGCTGATTCTCCAAGTAGGGAGATTGCTAGTAAAGTAGCTGGAAAGGCGAACCCTAGCACAAGGAGATGAGAAATGGGGTGCGTTTTAGAAACCTTTCAAAATCACACGGTGTACCATCTTCTGGGTTTCTCATGCATGTTTTCGATGTAGGAAGATGCCCTTGAACCTGGAGATTTGGGACCCATGGGATGGGTACCACGCAGTATTACTTTAAAGGGTCTGAGTTTGCTCTCCCAACCTCACCCAACCTCTCAGCCCCAAGAGTGTCCACCCTTATGTCTCATCCAGGTGTGGGTCTAGATATGGTCAATCCAGGTTGCATCACAGCCTCTGAACGAATTTTGTAAGAATTTCTCTCTCTTTCACTGTCTTTGTTTTACGGGTTTTTAAAAGTAATTTATTTTTATAATGGGGTTTAGCTGCTTTTCACGGCTGTGTTTATGCGGCTTTACACCCACTTGACTCACTTCCAGACAGATATCAATATATAGGTTTTAAGATTCTTACTAGTCACATATATTCTTGTGCGGTGAATAGGGGGTGTTGAGTCCACTTCACTGAGCAAGGAGTAGGTCTTGTCTATTACATATTGGGTGTATGGAACGGTATCTGAGCGAATTTGAAACCCTTGTTTTATGCATCACCCCACCTCACCTTTCCCGTTAAGCAGCCATAGTGTGTTTTCTAAACGTGTGACTCTGTTCTGTTTTGTAATTCAGTTCAAGTGTAGCGGTTTTTACATTCCCTCTATAAGTGATATCTTATGATAAGTGTCTTTTTCTGTGTGACTTATTTCACTTAGAATCGTCATACCTAAATCCACTCATCTTGCTTCTACTAGCCTTATGACATTGATTTCATGTCTGAGTGATATTCCTTTGTACATAAGGACCACAACTTCTTTATCCATTTTTCTCTTTCCTGGGATATTTAAGGTGTCATGAAGTGGAGATTCTTGTCAACATAGCAGCCCTAAACATTGGGGTGCCTGTGTCTTGCTGATTTTTAGTTTTCCCAATTTATACGCCCATGAGTGGACGTGCCCTATGCTCCCTAAGCTGTGTTTTTTCGATGTTTCAGGACACACCGTACACTTCTCTAGAGTGGCTGTTGGCAATTTACATCCCGCCCATCAGCGTAGCAAGGCTGCCATTTCTCCATGGCCTGTCCTGCATTTCTGGTTTTGACACTTTTTGCAGCATGGCCCTTTTGACCGATGGGAAGCGAGACCTCTTTGTAGCGCTGATTTGCCTTTCCAGGTTGCTTGGTTGGCCAAAAAGGGCGTATGCGTTTTTTCCTGAATATATTCAGGAAAAAACGCATACGCCCTTTTTGGCCAAGGGCATCATTGTCGACGTTTTGCCGCTTTTCATGTGCTTTAAAGGCGATTCGAATCTACCTCCTGAAATCTGCTTCCTGCAATTCTGCCTTGCTTTCAAATCCTCTTCGTTGCCTTCCCTCAATATATCTGTGGATGAGAGTTATCATTTATAACTCTGCGGGTTTGTGAATTGCAGTGTCCCTGAGCTCCATTTTTCAACTCGCTTTTTTGGGAGCTGGCCACAAAAGCGCGAGATTGCCTCAGGCCTTATTCTGGTTCCTGGCGGCAGGCTGAGCCTGTGGTTAATTCTTCTTCCTGATGGGAAAATAGAGTGACCTGTGCCTCTACCAACACCTAGATCTAGTCTCTCATTGGTTGCCCCTCTTCCCGTTCATCCTCAGGACAAATTGCAACCTGTAGGGAACAGGAGCTTAAAGGTGCTGATTCTCCAAGTAGGGAGATTGCTAGTAAAGTAGCTGGAAAGGCGAACCCTAGCACAAGGAGATGAGAAATGGGGTGCGTTTTAGAAACCTTTCAAAATCACACGGTGTACCATCTTCTGGGTTTCTCATGCATGTTTTCGATGTAGGAAGATGCCCTTGAACCTGGAGATTTGGGACCCATGGGATGGGTACCACGCAGTATTACTTTAAAGGGTCTGAGTTTGCTCTCCCAACCTCACCCAACCTCTCAGCCCCAAGAGTGTCCACCCTTATGTCTCATCCAGGTGTGGGTCTAGATATGGTCAATCCAGGTTGCATCACAGCCTCTGAACGAATTTTGTAAGAATTTCTCTCTCTTTCACTGTCTTTGTTTTACGGGTTTTTAAAAGTAATTTATTTTTATAATGGGGTTTAGCTGCTTTTCACGGCTGTGTTTATGCGGCTTTACACCCACTTGACTCACTTCCAGACAGATATCAATATATAGGTTTTAAGATTCTTACTAGTCACATATATTCTTGTGCGGTGAATAGGGGGTGTTGAGTCCACTTCACTGAGCAAGGAGTAGGTCTTGTCTATTACATATTGGGTGTATGGAACGGTATCTGAGCGAATTTGAAACCCTTGTTTTATGCATCACCCCACCTCACCTTTCCCGTTAAGCAGCCATAGTGTGTTTTCTAAACGTGTGACTCTGTTCTGTTTTGTAATTCAGTTCAAGTGTAGCGGTTTTTACATTCCCTCTATAAGTGATATCTTATGATAAGTGTCTTTTTCTGTGTGACTTATTTCACTTAGAATCGTCATACCTAAATCCACTCATCTTGCTTCTACTAGCCTTATGACATTGATTTCATGTCTGAGTGATATTCCTTTGTACATAAGGACCACAACTTCTTTATCCATTTTTCTCTTTCCTGGGATATTTAAGGTGTCATGAAGTGGAGGTTCTTGTCAACATAGCAGCCCTAAACATTGGGGTGCCTGTGTCTTGCTGATTTTTAGTTTTCCCAATTTATACGCCCATGAGTGGACGTGCCCTATGCTCCCTAAGCTGTGTTTTTTCGATGTTTCAGGACACACCGTACACTTCTCTAGAGTGGCTGTTGGCAATTTACATCCCGCCCATCAGCGTAGCAAGGCTGCCATTTCTCCATGGCCTGTCCTGCATTTCTGGTTTTGACACTTTTTGCAGCATGGCCCTTTTGACCGATGGGAAGCGAGACCTCTTTGTAGCGCTGATTTGACTTTCCAGGTTGCTTGGTTGGCCAAAAAGGGCGTATGCGTTTTTTCCTGAATATATTCAGGAAAAAACGCATACGCCCTTTTTGGCCAAGGGCATCATTGTCGACGTTTTGCCGCTTTTCATGTGCTTTAAAGGCGATTCGAATCTACCTCCTGAAATCTGCTTCCTGCAATTCTGCCTTGCTTTCAAATCCTCTTCGTTGCCTTCCCTCAATATATCTGTGGATGAGAGTTATCATTTATAACTCTGCGGGTTTGTGAATTGCAGTGTCCCTGAGCTCCATTTTTCAACTCGCTTTTTTGGGAGCTGGCCACAAAAGCGCGAGATTGCCTCAGGCCTTATTCTGGTTCCTGGCGGCAGGCTGAGCCTGTGGTTAATTCTTCTTCCTGATGGGAAAATAGAGTGACCTGTGCCTCTACCAACACCTAGATCTAGTCTCTCATTGGTTGCCCCTCTTCCCGTTCATCCTCAGGACAAATTGCAACCTGTAGGGAACAGAAGCTTAAAGGTGCTGATTCTCCAAGTAGGGAGATTGCTAGTAAAGTAGCTGGAAAGGCGAACCCTAGCACAAGGAGATGAGAAATGGGGTGCGTTTTAGAAACCTTTCAAAATCACACGGTGTACCATCTTCTGGGTTTCTCATGCATGTTTTCGATGTAGGAAGATGCCCTTGAACCTGGAGATTTGGGACCCATGGGATGGGTACCACGCAGTATTACTTTAAAGGGTCTGAGTTTGCTCTCCCAACCTCACCCAACCTCTCAGCCCCAAGAGTGTCCACCCTTATGTCTCATCCAGGTGTGGGTCTAGATATGGTCAATCCAGGTTGCATCACAGCCCCTGAACGAATTTTGTAAGAATTTCTCTCTCTTTCACTGTCTTTGTTTTACGGGTTTTTAAAAGTAATTTATTTTTATAATGGTGTTTAGCTGCTTTTCACGGCTGTGTTTATGCGGCTTTACACCCACTTGACTCACTTCCAGAGAGATATCAATATATAGGTTTTACGATTCTTACTAGTCACATATATTCTTGTGCGGTGAATAGGGGGTGTTGAGTCCAGTTCACTGAGCAAGGAGTAGGTCTTGTCTATTACATATTGGGTGTATGGAACAGTATCTGAGCGAATTTGAAACCCTTGTTTTATGCATCACCCCACCTCACCTTTCCCGTTAAGCAGCCATAGTGTGTTTTCTAAACGTGTGACTCTGTTCTGTTTTGTAATTCAGTTCAAGTGTAGCGGTTTTTACATTCCCTCTATAAGTGATATCTTATGATAAGTGTCTTTTTCTGTGTGACTTATTTCACTTAGAATCGTCATACCTAAATCCACTCATCTTGCTTCTACTAGCCTTATGACATTGATTTCATGTCTGAGTGATATTCTTTGTACATAAGGACCACAACTTCTT
Organism: Eschrichtius robustus; assembly: GCF_028021215.1. Classification (NCBI taxonomy): domain Eukaryota; kingdom Metazoa; phylum Chordata; class Mammalia; order Artiodactyla; family Eschrichtiidae; genus Eschrichtius; species Eschrichtius robustus. The sequence continues at coordinate 355,894 of NW_027175350.1, forward strand.
TATCCATTTTTCTCTTTCCTGGGATATTTAAGGTGTCATGAAGTGGAGGTTCTTGTCAACATAGCAGCCCTAAACATTGGGGTGCCTGTGTCTTGCTGATTTTTAGTTTTCCCAATTTATACGCCCATGAGTGGACGTGCCCTATGCTCCCTAAGCTGTGTTTTTTCGATGTTTCAGGACACACCGTACACTTCTCTAGAGTGGCTGTTGGCAATTTACATCCCGCCCATCAGCGTAGCAAGGCTGCCATTTCTCCATGGCCTGTCCTGCATTTCTGGTTTTGACACTTTTTGCAGCATGGCCCTTTTGACCGATGGGAAGCGAGACCTCTTTGTAGCGCTGATTTGCCTTTCCAGGTTGCTTGGTTGGCCAAAAAGGGCGTATGCGTTTTTTCCTGAATATATTCAGGAAAAAACGCATACGCCCTTTTTGGCCAAGGGCATCATTGTCGACGTTTTGCCGCTTTTCATGTGCTTTAAAGGCGATTCGAATCTACCTCCTGAAATCTGCTTCCTGCAATTCTGCCTTGCTTTCAAATCCTCTTCGTTGCCTTCCCTCAATATATCTGTGGATGAGAGTTATCATTTATAACTCTGCGGGTTTGTGAATTGCAGTGTCCCTGAGCTCCATTTTTCAACTCGCTTTTTTGGGAGCTGGCCACAAAAGCGCGAGATTGCCTCAGGCCTTATTCTGGTTCCTGGCGGCAGGCTGAGCCTGTGGTTAATTCTTCTTCCTGATGGGAAAATAGAGTGACCTGTGCCTCTACCAACACCTAGATCTAGTCTCTCATTGGTTGCCCCTCTTCCCGTTCATCCTCAGGACAAATTGCAACCTGTAGGGAACAGGAGCTTAAAGGTGCTGATTCTCCAAGTAGGGAGATTGCTAGTAAAGTAGCTGGAAAGGCGAACCCTAGCACAAGGAGATGAGAAATGGGGTGCGTTTTAGAAACCTTTCAAAATCACACGGTGTACCATCTTCTGGGTTTCTCATGCATGTTTTCGATGTAGGAAGATGCCCTTGAACCTGGAGATTTGGGACCCATGGGATGGGTACCACGCAGTATTACTTTAAAGGGTCTGAGTTTGCTCTCCCAACCTCACCCAACCTCTCAGCCCCAAGAGTGTCCACCCTTATGTCTCATCCAGGTGTGGGTCTAGATATGGTCAATCCAGGTTGCATCACAGCCCCTGAACGAATTTTGTAAGAATTTCTCTCTCTTTCACTGTCTTTGTTTTACGGGTTTTTAAAAGTAATTTATTTTTATAATGGGGTTTAGCTGCTTTTCACGGCTGTGTTTATGCGGCTTTACACCCACTTGACTCACTTCCAGAGAGATATCAATACATAGGTTTTACGATTCTTACTAGTCACATATATTCTTGTGCGGTGAATAGGGGGTGTTGAGTCCAGTTCACTGAGCAAGGAGTAGGTCTTTTCTATTACATATTGGGTGTATGGAACAGTATCTGAGCGAATTTGAAACCCTTGTTTTATGCATCACCCCACCTCACCTTTCCCGTTAAGCAGCCATAGTGTGTTTTCTAAACGTGTGACTCTGTTCTGTTTTGTAATTCAGTTCAAGTGTAGCGGTTTTTACATTCCCTCTATAAGTGATATCTTATGATAAGTGTCTTTTTCTGTGTGACTTATTTCACTTAGAATCGTCATACCTAAATCCACTCATCTTGCTTCTACTAGCCTTATGACATTGATTTCATGTCTGAGTGATATTCCATTGTACATAAGGACCACAACTTCTTTATCCATTTTTCTCTTTCCTGGGATATTTAAGGTGTCATGAAGTGGAGGTTCTTGTCAACATAGCAGCCCTAAACATTGGGGTGCCTGTGTCTTGCTGATTTTTAGTTTTCCCAATTTATACGCCCATGAGTGGACGTGCCCTATGCTCCCTAAGCTGTGTTTTTTCGATGTTTCAGGACACACCGTACACTTCTCCAGAGTGGCTTTTGGCAATTTACATCCCGCCCATCAGCGTAGCAAGGCTGCCATTTCTCCATGGCCTGTACTGCATTTCTGGTTTTGACACTTTTTGCAGCATGGCCCTTTTGACCGATGGGAAGCGAGACTTCTTTGTAGCGCTGATTTGCCTTTCCAGGTTGCTTGGTTGGCCAAAAAGGGCGTATGCGTTTTTTCCTGAATATATTCAGGAAAAAACGCATACGCCCTTTTTGGCCAAGGGCATCATTGTCGACGTTTTGCCGCTTTTCATGTGCTTTAAAGGCCATTCGAATCTACCTCCTGAAATCTGCTTCCTGCAATTCTGCCTTGCTTTCAAATCCTCTTCGTTGCCTTCCCTCAATATATCTGTGGATGAGAGTTATCATTTATAACTCTGCGGGTTTGTGAATTGCAGTGTCCCTGAGCTCCATTTTTCAACTCGCTTTTTTGGGAGCTGGCCGCAAAAGCGCGGGATTGCCTCAGGCCCTATTCTGGTTCCTGGAGGCAGGCAGAGCCTGTGGTTAATTCTTCTTCCTGATGGGAAAATAGAGTGACCTGTGCCTGTCCCAACACCTAGATCTAGTCTCTCATTGGTTGCCCCTCTTCCCGTTCATCCTCAGGACAAATTGCAACCTGTAGGGAACAGGAGCTTAAAGGTGCTGATTCTCCAAGTAGGGAGATTGCTAGTAAAGTAGCTGGAAAGGCGAACCCGAGCACAAGGAGATGAGAAATTGGGTGCGTTTTAGAAACCTTTCAAAATCACACGGTGCACCATCTTCTGGGTTTCTCATGCATGTTTTCGATGTAGGAAGATGCCCTTGAACCTGGAGATTTGGGACCCATGGGATGGGTACCACACAGTATTACTTTAAAGGGTCTGCGTTTGCTCACCCAACCTCACCCAACCTCTAAGCCCCAAGAGTGTCCACCCTTATGTCTCATCCAGCTGTGGGTCTAGATATGGTCAATCCAGGTTGCATCACAGCCTCTGAACGAATTTTGTAAGAATTTCTCTCTCTTTCACTGTCTTTGTTTTACGGGTTTTTAAAAGTAATTTATTTTTATAATGGGGTTTAGCTGCTTTTCACGGCTGTGTTTATGCAGCTTTACACCCACTTGACACACTTCCAGAGAGATATCAATACATAGGTTTTACGATTCTTACTAGTCACATATATTCTTGTGCGGTGAATAGGGGTTGTTGAGTCCAGTTCACTGAGCAAGGAGTAGGTCTTGTCTATTACATATTGGGTGTATGGAACAGTATCTGAGCGAATTTGAAACCCTTGTTTTATGCATCACCCCACCTCACCTTTCCCGTTAAGCAGCCATAGTGTGTTTTCTAAACGTGTGACTCTGTTCTGTTTTGTAATTCAGTTCAAGTGTAGCGGTTTTTACATTCCCTCTATAAGTGATATCTTATGATAAGTGTCTTTTTCAGTGTGACTTATTTCACTTAGAATCGTCATACCTAAATCCACTCATCTTGCTTCTACTAGCCTTATGACATTGATTTCATGTCTGAGTGATATTCCTTTGTACATAAGGACCACAACTTCTTTATCCATTTTTCTCTTTCCTGGGATATTTAAGGTGTCATGAAGTGGAGGTTCTTGTCAACATAGCAGCCCTAAACATTGGGGTGCCTGTGTCTTGCTGATTTTTAGTTTTCCCAATTTATACGCCCATGAGTGGACGTGCCCTATGCTCCCTAAGCTGTGTTTTTTCGATGTTTCAGGACACACCGTACACTTCTCTAGAGTGGCTGTTGGCAATTTACATCCCGCCCATCAGCGTAGCAAGGCTGCCATTTCTCCATGGCCTGTCCTGCATTTCTGGTTTTGACACTTTTTGCAGCATGGCCCTTTTGACCGATGGGAAGCGAGACCTCTTTGTAGCGCTGATTTGCCTTTCCAGGTTGCTTGGTTGGCCAAAAAGGGCGTATGCGTTTTTTCCTGAATATATTCAGGAAAAAACGCATACGCCCTTTTTAGCCAAGGGCATCACTGTCGACGGTTTCCCACTTTTCATGTGCTTTAAAGGCCATTCGAATCTACCTCCTGAAACCTGTTTCCTGCAATTCGGCCTTGCTTTCAAATCCTCTTCGTTGCCTTCCCTCAATATATCTGTGGATGAGAGTTATCATTTATAACTCTGCAGGTTTGTGAATTGCAGTGCCCCTGAGCTCCATTTTTCAACTCGCTTTTTTGGGAGCTGGCCGCAAAAGCACGGGATTGCCTCAGGCCCTATTCTGGTTCCCGGCGGCAGGCTGAGCCTGTGTTTAATTCTTCTTCCTGATGGGAAATTAGAGTGACCTGTGCCTGTCCCAACACCTAGATCTAGTCTCTCATTTGTTGCCCCTCTTCCCGTTCATCCTCAGGACAAATTGCAACCTGTAGGGAACAGGAGCTTAAAGGTGCTGATTCTCCAAGTAGGGAGATTGCTAGTAAAGTAGCTGGAAAGGCGAACCCGAGCACAAGGAGATGAGAAATTGGGTGCGTTTTAGAAACCTTTCAAAATCACACGGTGTACCATCTTCTGGGTTTCTCATGCATGTTTTCGATGTAGGAAGATGCCCTTGAACCTGGAGATTTGGGACCCATGGGATGGGTACCACACAGTATTACTTTAAAGGATCTGCGTTTGCTCACCCAACCTCACCCAACCTCTAAGCCCCAAGAGGGTCCACCCTTATGTCTCATCCAGCTGTGGGTCTAGATATGGTCAATCCAGGTTGCATCACAGCCTCTGAACGAATTTTGTAAGAATTTCTCTCTCTTTCACTGTCTTTGTTTTACGGGTTTTTAAAAGTAATTTATTTTTATAATGGGGTTTAGCTGCTTTTCACGGCTGTGTTTATGCGGCTTTACACCCACTTGACTCACTTCCAGACAGATATCAATATATAGGTTTTAAGATTCTTACTAGTCACATATATTCTTGTGCGGTGAATAGGGGGTGTTGAGTCCAGTTCACTGAGCAAGGAGTAGGTCTTGTCTATTACATATTGGGTGTATGGAACGGTATCTGAGCGAATTTGAACCCCCTGTTTTATGCATCACCCCACCTCACCTTTCCCGTTAAGCAGCCATAGTGTGTTTTCTAAACGTGTGACTCTGTTCTGTTTTGTAATTCAGTTCAAGTGTAGCGGTTTTTACATTCCCTCTATAAGTGATATCTTATGATAAGTGTCTTTTTCTGTGTGACTTATTTCACTTAGAATCGTCATACCTAAATCCACTCATCTTGCTTCTACTAGCCTTATGACATTGATTTCATGTCTGAGTGATATTCCTTTGTACATAAGGACCACAACTTCTTTATCCATTTTTCTCTTTCCTGGGATATTTAAGGTGTCATGAAGTGGAGGTTCTTGTCAACATAGCAGCCCTAAACATTGGGGTGCCTGTGTCTTGCTGATTTTTAGTTTTCCCAATTTATACGCCCATGAGTGGACGTGCCCTATGCTCCCTAAGCTGTGTTTTTTCGATGTTTCAGGACACACCGTACACTTCTCTAGAGTGGCTGTTGGCAATTTACATCCCGCCCATCAGCATAGCAAGGCTGCCATTTCTCCATGGCCTGTCCTGCATTTCTGGTTTTGACACTTTTTGCAGCATGGCCCTTTTGACCGATGGGAAGCGAGACCTCTTTGTAGCGCTGATTTGCCTTTCCAGGTTGCTTGGTTGGCCAAAAAGGGCGTATGCGTTTTTTCCTGAATATATTCAGGAAAAAACGCATACGCCCTTTTTGGCCAAGGGCATCATTGTCGACGTTTTGCCGCTTTTCATGTGCTTTAAAGGCGATTCGAATCTACCTCCTGAAATCTGCTTCCTGCAATTCTGCCTTGCTTTCAAATCCTCTTCGTTGCCTTCCCTCAATATATCTGTGGATGAGAGTTATCATTTATAACTCTGCGGGTTTGTGAATTGCAGTGTCCCTGAGCTCCATTTTTCAACTCGCTTTTTTGGGAGCTGGCCACAAAAGCCCGAGATTGCCTCAGGCCTTATTCTGGTTCCTGGCGGCAGGCTGAGCCTGTGGTTAATTCTTCTTCCTGATGGGAAAATAGAGTGACCTGTGCCTCTACCAACACCTAGATCTAGTCTCTCATTGGTTGCCCCTCTTCCCGTTCATCCTCAGGACAAATTGCAACCTGTAGGGAACAGAAGCTTAAAGGTGCTGATTCTCCAAGTAGGGAGATTGCTAGTAAAGTAGCTGGAAAGGCGAACCCTAGCACAAGGAGATGAGAAATGGGGTGCGTTTTAGAAACCTTTCAAAATCACACGGTGTACCATCTTCTGGGTTTCTCATGCATGTTTTCGATGTAGGAAGATGCCCTTGAACCTGGAGATTTGGGACCCATGGATTGGGTACCACGCAGTATTACTTTAAAGGGTCTGAGTTTGCTCTCCCAACCTCACCCAACCTCTCAGCCCCAAGAGTGTCCACCCTTATGTCTCATCCAGGTGTGGGTCTAGATATGGTCAATCCAGGTTGCATCACAGCCCCTGAACAAATTTTGTAAGAATTTCTCTCTCTTTCACTGTCTTTGTTTTACGGGTTTTTAAAAGTAATTTATTTTTATAATGGGGTTTAGCTGCTTTTCACGGCTGTGTTTATGCGGCTTTACACCCACTTGGCTCACTTCCAGAGAGATATCAATACATAGGTTTTACGATTCTTACTAGTCAGATATATTCTTGTGCGGTGAATAGGGGGTGTTGAGTCCAGTTCACTGAGCAAGGAGTAGGTCTTGTCTATTACATATTGGGTGTATGGAACGGTATCTGAGCGAATTTGAACCCCTTGTTTTATGCATCACCCCACCTCACCTTTCCCGTTAAGCAGCCATAGTGTGTTTTCTAAACGTGTGACTCTGTTCTGTTTTGTAATTCAGTTCAAGTGTAGCGGTTTTACATTCCCTCTATAAGTGATATCTTATGATAAGTGTCTTTTTCTGTGTGACTTATTTCACTTAGAATCGTCATACCTAAATCCACTCATCTTGCTTCTACTAGCCTTATGACATTGATTTCATGTCTGAGTGATATTCCTTTGTACATAAGGACCACAACTTCTTTATCCATTTTTCTCTTTCCTGGGATATTTAAGGTGTCATGAAGTGGAGGTTCTTGTCAACATAGCAGCCCTAAACATTGGGGTGCCTGTGTCTTGCTGATTTTTAGTTTTCCCAATTTATACGCCCATGAGTGGACGTGCCCTATGCTCCCTAAGCTGTGTTTTTTCGATGTTTCAGGACACACCGTACACTTCTCTAGAGTGGCTGTTGGCAATTTACATCCCGCCCATCAGCGTAGCAAGGCTGCCATTTCTCCATGGCCTGTCCTCCATTTCTGGTTTTGACACTTTTTGCAGCATGGCCCTTTTGACCGATGGGAAGCGAGACCTCTTTGTAGCGCTGATTTGCCTTTCCAGGTTGCTTGGTTGGCCAAAAAGGGCGTATGCGTTTTTTCCTGAATATATTCAGGAAAAAACGCATACGCCCTTTTTGGCCAAGGGCATCATTGTCGACGTTTTGCCGCTTTTCATGTGCTTTAAAGGCGATTCGAATCTACCTCCTGAAATCTGCTTCCTGCAATTCTGCCTTGCTTTCAAATCCTCTTCGTTGCCTTCCCTCAATATATCTGTGGATGAGAGTTATCATTTATAACTCTGCGGGTTTGTGAATTGCAGTGTCCCTGAGCTCCATTTTTCAACTCGCTTTTTTGGGAGCTGGCCACAAAAGCGCGAGATTGCCTCAGGCCTTATTCTGGTTCCTGGCGGCAGGCTGAGCCTGTGGTTAATTCTTCTTCCTGATGGGAAAATAGAGTGACCTGTGCCTCTACCAACACCTAGATCTAGTCTCTCATTGGTTGCCCCTCTTCCCGTTCATCCTCAGGACAAATTGCAACCTGTAGGGAACAGGAGCTTAAAGGTGCTGATTCTCCAAGTAGGGAGATTGCTAGTAAAGTAGCTGGAAAGGCGAACCCTAGCACAAGGAGATGAGAAATGGGGTGCGTTTTAGAAACCTTTCAAAATCACACGGTGTACCATCTTCTGGGTTTCTCATGCATGTTTTCGATGTAGGAAGATGCCCTTGAACCTGGAGATTTGGGACCCATGGGATGGGTACCACGCAGTATTACTTTAAAGGGTCTGAGTTTGCTCTCCCAACCTCACCCAACCTCTCAGCCCCAAGAGTGTCCACCCTTATGTCTCATCCAGGTGTGGGTCTAGATATGGTCAATCCAGGTTGCATCACAGCCTCTGAACGAATTTTGTAAGAATTTCTCTCTCTTTCACTGTCTTTGTTTTACGGGTTTTTAAAAGTAATTTATTTTTATAATGGGGTTCAACTGCTTTTCACGGCTGTGTTTATGCGGCTTTACACCCACTTGACTCACTTCCAGACAGATATCAATATATAGGTTTTAAGATTCTTACTAGTCACATATATTCTTGTGCGGTGAATAGGGGGTGTTGAGTCCACTTCACTGAGCAAGGAGTAGGTCTTGTCTATTACATATTGGGTGTATGGAACGGTACCTGAGCGAATTTGAAACCCTTGTTTTATGCATCACCCCACCTCACCTTTCCCGTTAAGCAGCCATAGTGTGTTTTCTAAACGTGTGACTCTGTTCTGTTTTGTAATTCAGTTCAAGTGTAGCGGTTTTTACATTCCCTCTATAAGTGATATCTTATGATAAGTGTCTTTTTCTGTGTGACTTATTTCACTTAGAATCGTCATACCTAAATCCACTCATCTTGCTTCTACTAGCCTTATGACATTGATTTCATGTCTGAGTGATATTCCTTTGTACATAAGGACCACAACTTCTTTATCCATTTTTCTCTTTCCTGGGATATTTAAGGTGTCATGAAGTGGAGGTTCTTGTCAACATAGCAGCCCTAAACATTGGGGTGCCTGTGTCTTGCTGATTTTTCTTTTTCCCAATTTATACGCCCATGAGTGGACGTGCCCTATGCTCCCTAAGCTGTGTTTTTTCGATGTTTCAGGACACACCGTACACTTCTCTAGAGTGGCTGTTGGCAATTTACATCCCGCCCATCAGCGTAGCAAGGCTGCCATTTCTCCATGGCCTGTCCTGCATTTCTGGTTTTGACACTTTTTGCAGCATGGCCCTTTTGACCGATGGGAAGCGAGACCTCTTTGTAGCGCTGATTTGCCTTTCCAGGTTGCTTGGTTGGCCAAAAAGGGCGTATGCGTTTTTTCCTGAATATATTCAGGAAAAAACGCATACGCCCTTTTTGGCCAAGGGCATCATTGTCGACGTTTTGCCGCTTTTCATGTGCTTTAAAGGCGATTCGAATCTACCTCCTGAAATCTGCTTCCTGCAATTCTGCCTTGCTTTCAAATCCTCTTCGTTGCCTTCCCTCAATATATCTGTGGATGAGAGTTATCATTTATAACTCTGCGGGTTTGTGAATTGCAGTGTCCCTGAGCTCCATTTTTCAACTCGCTTTTTTGGGAGCTGGCCACAAAAGCGCGAGATTGCCTCAGGCCTTATTCTGGTTCCTGGCGGCAGGCTGAGCCTGTGGTTAATTCTTCTTCCTGATGGGAAAATAGAGTGACCTGTGCCTCTACCAACACCTAGATCTAGTCTCTCATTGGTTGCCCCTCTTCCCGTTCATCCTCAGGACAAATTGCAACCTGTAGGGAACAGGAGCTTAAAGGTGCTGATTCTCCAAGTAGGGAGATTGCTAGTAAAGTAGCTGGAAAGGCGAACCCTAGCACAAGGAGATGAGAAATGGGGTGCGTTTTAGAAACCTTTCAAAATCACACGGTGTACCATCTTCTGGGTTTCTCATGCATGTTTTCGATGTAGGAAGATGCCCTTGAACCTGGAGATTTGGGACCCATGGGATGGGTACCACGCAGTATTACTTTAAAGGGTCTGAGTTTGCTCTCCCAACCTCACCCAACCTCTCAGCCCCAAGAGTGTCCACCCTTATGTCTCATCCAGGTGTGGGTCTAGATATGGTCAATCCAGGTTGCATCACAGCCCCTGAACGAATTTTGTAAGAATTTCTCTCTCTTTCACTGTCTTTGTTTTACGGGTTTTTAAAAGTAATTTATTTTTATAATGGGGTTTAGCTGCTTTTCACGGCTGTGTTTATGCGGCTTTACACCCACTTGACTCACTTCCAGAGAGATATCAATACATAGGTTTTACGATTCTTACTAGTCACATATATTCTTGTGCGGTGAATAGGGGGTGTTGAGTCCAGTTCACTGAGCAAGGAGTAGGTCTTGTCTATTACATATTGGGTGTATGGAACAGTATCTGAGCGAATTTGAAACCCTTGTTTTATGCATCACCCCACCTCACCTTTCCCGTTAAGCAGCCATAGTGTGTTTTCTAAACGTGTGACTCTGTTCTGTTTTGTAATTCAGTTCAAGTGTAGCGGTTTTTACATTCCCTCTATAAGTGATATCTTATGATAAGTGTCTTTTTCTGTGTGACTTATTTCACTTAGAATCGTCATACCTAAATCCACTCATCTTGCTTCTACTAGCCTTATGACATTGATTTCATGTCTGAGTGATATTCCATTGTACATAAGGACCACAACTTCTTTATCCATTTTTCTCTTTCCTGGGATATTTAAGGTGTCATGAAGTGGAGGTTCTTGTCAACATAGCAGCCCTAAACATTGGGGTGCCTGTGTCTTGCTGATTTTTAGTTTTCCCAATTTATACGCCCATGAGTGGACGTGCCCTATGCTCCCTAAGCTGTGTTTTTTCGATGTTTCAGGACACACCGTACACTTCTCCAGAGTGGCTTTTGGCAATTTACATCCCGCCCATCAGCATAGCAAGGCTGCCATTTCTCCATGGCCTGTACTGCATTTCTGGTTTTGACACTTTTTGCAGCATGGCCCTTTTGACCGATGGGAAGCGAGACTTCTTTGTAGCGCTGATTTGCCTTTCCAGGTTGCTTGGTTGGCCAAAAAGGGCGTATGCGTTTTTTCCTGAATATATTCAGGAAAAAACGCATACGCCCTTTTTGGCCAAGGGCATCATTGTCGACGTTTTGCCGCTTTTCATGTGCTTTAAAGGCCATTCGAATCTACCTCCTGAAATCTGCTTCCTGCAATTCTGCCTTGCTTTCAAATCCTCTTCGTTGCCTTCCCTCAATATATCTGTGGATGAGAGTTATCATTTATAACTCTGCGGGTTTGTGAATTGCAGTGTCCCTGAGCTCCATTTTTCAACTCGCTTTTTTGGGAGCTGGCCGCAAAAGCGCGGGATTGCCTCAGGCCCTATTCTGGTTCCTGGAGGCAGGCAGAGCCTGTGGTTAATTCTTCTTCCTGATGGGAAAATAGAGTGACCTGTGCCTGTCCCAACACCTAGATCTAGTCTCTCATTGGTTGCCCCTCTTCCCGTTCATCCTCAGGACAAATTGCAACCTGTAGGGAACAGGAGCTTAAAGGTGCTGATTCTCCAAGTAGGGAGATTGCTAGTAAAGTAGCTGGAAAGGCGAACCCGAGCACAAGGAGATGAGAAATTGGGTGCGTTTTAGAAACCTTTCAAAATCACACGGTGCACCATCTTCTGGGTTTCTCATGCATGTTTTCGATGTAGGAAGATGCCCTTGAACCTGGAGATTTGGGACCCATGGGATGGGTACCACACAGTATTACTTTAAAGGGTCTGCGTTTGCTCACCCAACCTCACCCAACCTCTAAGCCCCAAGAGTGTCCACCCTTATGTCTCATCCAGCTGTGGGTCTAGATATGGTCAATCCAGGTTGCATCACAGCCTCTGAACGAATTTTGTAAGAATTTCTCTCTCTTTCACTGTCTTTGTTTTACGGGTTTTTAAAAGTAATTTATTTTTATAATGGGGTTTAGCTGCTTTTCACGGCTGTGTTTATGCAGCTTTACACCCACTTGACACACTTCCAGAGAGATATCAATACATAGGTTTTACGATTCTTACTAGTCACATATATTCTTGTGCGGTGAATAGGGGTTGTTGAGTCCAGTTCACTGAGCAAGGAGTAGGTCTTGTCTATTACATATTGGGTGTATGGAACAGTATCTGAGCGAATTTGAAACCCTTGTTTTATGCATCACCCCACCTCACCTTTCCCGTTAAGCAGCCATAGTGTGTTTTCTAAACGTGTGACTCTGTTCTGTTTTGTAATTCAGTTCAAGTGTAGCGGTTTTTACATTCCCTCTATAAGTGATATCTTATGATAAGTGTCTTTTTCAGTGTGACTTATTTCACTTAGAATCGTCATACCTAAATCCACTCATCTTGCTTCTACTAGCCTTATGACATTGATTTCATGTCTGAGTGATATTCCTTTGTACATAAGGACCACAACTTCTTTATCCATTTTTCTCTTTCCTGGGATATTTAAGGTGTCATGAAGTGGAGGTTCTTGTCAACATAGCAGCCCTAAACATTGGGGTGCCTGTGTCTTGCTGATTTTTAGTTTTCCCAATTTATACGCCCATGAGTGGACGTGCCCTATGCTCCCTAAGCTGTGTTTTTTCGATGTTTCAGGACACACCGTACACTTCTCTAGAGTGGCTGTTGGCAATTTACATCCCGCCCATCAGCGTAGCAAGGCTGCCATTTCTCCATGGCCTGTCCTGCATTTCTGGTTTTGACACTTTTTGCAGCATGGCCCTTTTGACCGATGGGAAGCGAGACCTCTTTGTAGCGCTGATTTGCCTTTCCAGGTTGCTTGGTTGGCCAAAAAGGGCGTATGCGTTTTTTCCTGAATATATTCAGGAAAAAACGCATACGCCCTTTTTAGCCAAGGGCATCACTGTCGACGGTTTCCCACTTTTCATGTGCTTTAAAGGCCATTCGAATCTACCTCCTGAAACCTGTTTCCTGCAATTCGGCCTTGCTTTCAAATCCTCTTCGTTGCCTTCCCTCAATATATCTGTGGATGAGAGTTATCATTTATAACTCTGCAGGTTTGTGAATTGCAGTGCCCCTGAGCTCCATTTTTCAACTCGCTTTTTTGGGAGCTGGCCGCAAAAGCACGGGATTGCCTCAGGCCCTATTCTGGTTCCCGGCGGCAGGCTGAGCCTGTGTTTAATTCTTCTTCCTGATGGGAAATTAGAGTGACCTGTGCCTGTCCCAACACCTAGATCTAGTCTCTCATTTGTTGCCCCTCTTCCCGTTCATCCTCAGGACAAATTGCAACCTGTAGGGAACAGGAGCTTAAAGGTGCTGATTCTCCAAGTAGGGAGATTGCTAGTAAAGTAGCTGGAAAGGCGAACCCGAGCACAAGGAGATGAGAAATTGGGTGCGTTTTAGAAACCTTTCAAAATCACACGGTGTACCATCTTCTGGGTTTCTCATGCATGTTTTCGATGTAGGAAGATGCCCTTGAACCTGGAGATTTGGGACCCATGGGATGGGTACCACACAGTATTACTTTAAAGGATCTGCGTTTGCTCACCCAACCTCACCCAACCTCTAAGCCCCAAGAGTGTCCACCCTTATGTCTCATCCAGCTGTGGGTCTAGATATGGTCAATCCAGGTTGCATCACAGCCTCTGAACGAATTTTGTAAGAATTTCTCTCTCTTTCACTGTCTTTGTTTTACGGGTTTTTAAAAGTAATTTATTTTTATAATGGGGTTTAGCTGCTTTTCACGGCTGTGTTTATGCGGCTTTACACCCACTTGACTCACTTCCAGACAGATATCAATATATAGGTTTTAAGATTCTTACTAGTCACATATATTCTTGTGCGGTGAATAGGGGGTGTTGAGTCCAGTTCACTGAGCAAGGAGTAGGTCTTGTCTATTACATATTGGGTGTATGGAACGGTATCTGAGCGAATTTGAACCCCTTGTTTTATGCATCACCCCACCTCACCTTTCCCGTTAAGCAGCCATAGTGTGTTTTCTAAACGTGTGACTCTGTTCTGTTTTGTAATTCAGTTCAAGTGTAGCGGTTTTTACATTCCCTCTATAAGTGATATCTTATGATAAGTGTCTTTTTCTGTGTGACTTATTTCACTTAGAATCGTCATACCTAAATCCACTCATCTTGCTTCTACTAGCCTTATGACATTGATTTCATGTCTGAGTGATATTCCTTTGTACATAAGGACCACAACTTCTTTATCCATTTTTCTCTTTCCTGGGATATTTAAGGTGTCATGAAGTGGAGGTTCTTGTCAACATAGCAGCCCTAAACATTGGGGTGCCTGTGTCTTGCTGATTTTTAGTTTTCCCAATTTATACGCCCATGAGTGGACGTGCCCTATGCTCCCTAAGCTGTGTTTTTTCGATGTTTCAGGACACACCGTACACTTCTATAGAGTGGCTGTTGGCAATTTACATCCCGCCCATCAGCGTAGCAAGGCTGCCATTTCTCCATGGCCTGTCCTGCATTTCTGGTTTTGACACTTTTTGCAGCATGGCCCTTTTGACCGATGGGAAGCGAGACCTCTTTGTAGCGCTGATTTGCCTTTCCAGGTTGCTTGGTTGGCCAAAAAGGGCGTATGCGTTTTTTCCTGAATATATTCAGGAAAAAACGCATACGCCCTTTTTGGCCAAGGGCATCATTGTCGACGTTTTGCCGCTTTTCATGTGCTTTAAAGGCGATTCGAATCTACCTCCTGAAATCTGCTTCCTGCAATTCTGCCTTGCTTTCAAATCCTCTTCGTTGCCTTCCCTCAATATATCTGTGGATGAGAGTTATCATTTATAACTCTGCGGGTTTGTGAATTGCAGTGTCCCTGAGCTCCATTTTTCAACTCGCTTTTTTGGGAGCTGGCCACAAAAGCCCGAGATTGCCTCAGGCCTTATTCTGGTTCCTGGCGGCAGGCTGAGCCTGTGGTTAATTCTTCTTCCTGATGGGAAAATAGAGTGACCTGTGCCTCTACCAACACCTAGATCTAGTCTCTCATTGGTTGCCCCTCTTCCCGTTCATCCTCAGGACAAATTGCAACCTGTAGGGAACAGAAGCTTAAAGGTGCTGATTCTCCAAGTAGGGAGATTGCTAGTAAAGTAGCTGGAAAGGCGAACCCTAGCACAAGGAGATGAGAAATGGGGTGCGTTTTAGAAACCTTTCAAAATCACACGGTGTACCATCTTCTGGGTTTCTCATGCATGTTTTCGATGTAGGAAGATGCCCTTGAACCTGGAGATTTGGGACCCATGGATTGGGTACCACGCAGTATTACTTTAAAGGGTCTGAGTTTGCTCTCCCAACCTCACCCAACCTCTCAGCCCCAAGAGTGTCCACCCTTATGTCTCATCCAGGTGTGGGTCTAGATATGGTCAATCCAGGTTGCATCACAGCCCCTGAACAAATTTTGTAAGAATTTCTCTCTCTTTCACTGTCTTTGTTTTACGGGTTTTTAAAAGTAATTTATTTTTATAATGGGGTTTAGCTGCTTTTCACGGCTGTGTTTATGCGGCTTTACACCCACTTGGCTCACTTCCAGAGAGATATCAATACATAGGTTTTACGATTCTTACTAGTCAGATATATTCTTGTGCGGTGAATAGGGGGTGTTGAGTCCAGTTCACTGAGCAAGGAGTAGGTCTTGTCTATTACATATTGGGTGTATGGAACGGTATCTGAGCGAATTTGAACCCCTTGTTTTATGCATCACCCCACCTCACCTTTCCCGTTAAGCAGCCATAGTGTGTTTTCTAAACGTGTGACTCTGTTCTGTTTTGTAATTCAGTTCAAGTGTAGCGGTTTTTACATTCCCTCTATAAGTGATATCTTATGATAAGTGTCTTTTTCTGTGTGACTTATTTCACGTAGAATCGTCATACCTAAATCCACTCATCTTGCTTCTACTAGCCTTATGACATTGATTTCATGTCTGAGTGATATTCCTTTGTACATAAGGACCACAACTTCTTTATCCATTTTTCTCTTTCCTGGGATATTTAAGGTGTCATGAAGTGGAGGTTCTTGTCAACATAGCAGCCCTAAACATTGGGGTGCCTGTGTCTTGCTGATTTTTAGTTTTCCCAATTTATACGCCCATGAGTGGACGTGCCCTATGCTCCCTAAGCTGTGTTTTTTCGATGTTTCAGGACACACCGTACACTTCTCTAGAGTGGCTGTTGGCAATTTACATCCCGCCCATCAGCGTAGCAAGGCTGCCATTTCTCCATGGCCTGTCCTGCATTTCTGGTTTTGACACTTTTTGCAGCATGGCCCTTTTGACCAATGGGAAGCGAGACCTCTTTGTAGCGCTGATTTGCCTTTCCAGGTTGCTTGGTTGGCCAAAAAGGGCGTATGCGTTTTTTCCTGAATATATTCAGGAAAAAACGCATACGCCCTTTTTGGCCAAGGGCATCATTGTCGACGTTTTGCCGCTTTTCATGTGCTTTAAAGGCGATTCGAATCTACCTCCTGAAATCTGCTTCCTGCAATTCTGCCTTGCTTTCAAATCCTCTTCGTTGCCTTCCCTCAATATATCTGTGGATGAGAGTTATCATTTATAACTCTGCGGGTTTGTGAATTGCAGTGTCCCTGAGCTCCATTTTTCAACTCGCTTTTTTGGGAGCTGGCCACAAAAGCGCGAGATTGCCTCAGGCCTTATTCTGGTTCCTGGCGGCAGCCTGAGCCTGTGGTTAATTCTTCTTCCTGATGGGAAAATAGAGTGACCTGTGCCTCTACCAACACCTAGATCTAGTCTCTCATTGGTTGCCCCTCTTCCCGTTCATCCTCAGGACAAATTGCAACCTGTAGGGAACAGGAGCTTAAAGGTGCTGATTCTCCAAGTAGGGAGATTGCTAGTAAAGTAGCTGGAAAGGCGAACCCTAGCACAAGGAGATGAGAAATGGGGTGCGTTTTAGAAACCTTTCAAAATCACACGGTGTACCATCTTCTGGGTTTCTCATGCATGTTTTCGATGTAGGAAGATGCCCTTGAACCTGGAGATTTGGGACCCATGGAATGGGTACCACGCAGTATTACTTTAAAGGGTCTGAGTTTGCTCTCCCAAGCTCACCCAACCTCTCAGCCCCAAGAGTGTCCACCCTTATGTCTCATCCAGGTGTGGGTCTAGATATGGTCAATCCAGGTTGCATCACAGCCTCTGAACGAATTTTGTAAGAATTTCTCTCTCTTTCACTGTCTTTGTTTTACGGGTTTTTAAAAGTAATTTATTTTTATAATGGGGTTTAGCTGCTTTTCACGGCTGTGTTTATGCGGCTTTACACCCACTTGACTCACTTCCAGACAGATATCAATATATAGGTTTTAAGATTCTTACTAGTCACATATATTCTTGTGCGGTGAATAGGGGGTGTTGAGTCCACTTCACTGAGCAAGGAGTAGGTCTTGTCTATTACATATTGGGTGTATGGAACGGTATCTGAGCGAATTTGAAACCCTTGTTTTATGCATCACCCCACCTCACCTTTCCCGTTAAGCAGCCATAGTGTGTTTTCTAAACGTGTGACTCTGTTCTGTTTTGTAATTCAGTTCAAGTGTAGCGGTTTTTACATTCCCTCTATAAGTGATATCTTATGATAAGTGTCTTTTTCTGTGTGACTTATTTCACTTAGAATCGTCATACCTAAATCCACTCATCTTGCTTCTACTAGCCTTATGACATTGATTTCATGTCTGAGTGATATTCCTTTGTACATAAGGACCACAACTTCTTTATCCATTTTTCTCTTTCCTGGGATATTTAAGGTGTCATGAAGTGGAGGTTCTTGTCAACATAGCAGCCCTAAACATTTGGGTGCCTGTGTCTTGCTGATTTTTAGTTTTCCCAATTTATACGCCCATGAGTGGACGTGCCCTATGCTCCCTAAGCTGTGTTTTTTCGATGTTTCAGGACACACCGTACACTTCTCTAGAGTGGCTGTTGGCAATTTACATCCCGCCCATCAGCGTAGCAAGGCTGCCATTTCTCCATGGCCTGTCCTGCATTTCTGGTTTTGACACTTTTTGCAGCATGGCCCTTTTGACCGATGGGAAGCGAGACCTCTTTGTAGCGCTGATTTGACTTTCCAGGTTGCTTGGTTGGCCAAAAAGGGCGTATGCGTTTTTTCCTGAATATATTCAGGAAAAAACGCATACGCCCTTTTTGGCCAAGGGCATCATTGTCGACGTTTTGCCGCTTTTCATGTGCTTTAAAGGCGATTCGAATCTACCTCCTGAAATCTGCTTCCTGCAATTCTGCCTTGCTTTCAAATCCTCTTCGTTGCCTTCCCTCAATATATCTGTGGATGAGAGTTATCATTTATAACTCTGCGGGTTTGTGAATTGCAGTGTCCCTGAGCTCCATTTTTCAACTCGCTTTTTTGGGAGCTGGCCACAAAAGCGCGAGATTGCCTCAGGCCTTATTCTGGTTCCTGGCGGCAGGCTGAGCCTGTGGTTAATTCTTCTTCCTGATGGGAAAATAGAGTGACCTGTGCCTCTACCAACACCTAGATCTAGTCTCTCATTGGTTGCCCCTCTTCCCGTTCATCCTCAGGACAAATTGCAACCTGTAGGGAACAGAAGCTTAAAGGTGCTGATTCTCCAAGTAGGGAGATTGCTAGTAAAGTAGCTGGAAAGGCGAACCCTAGCACAAGGAGATGAGAAATGGGGTGCGTTTTAGAAACCTTTCAAAATCACACGGTGTACCATCTTCTGGGTTTCTCATGCATGTTTTCGATGTAGGAAGATGCCCTTGAACCTGGAGATTTGGGACCCATGGGATGGGTACCACGCAGTATTACTTTAAAGGGTCTGAGTTTGCTCTCCCAACCTCACCCAACCTCTCAGCCCCAAGAGTGTCCACCCTTATGTCTCATCCAGGTGTGGGTCTAGATATGGTCAATCCAGGTTGCATCACAGCCCCTGAACGAATTTTGTAAGAATTTCTCTCTCTTTCACTGTCTTTGTTTTACGGGTTTTTAAAAGTAATTTATTTTTATAATGGGGTTTAGCTGCTTTTCACGGCTGTGTTTATGCGGCTTTACACCCACTTGACTCACTTCCAGAGAGATATCAATACATAGGTTTTACGATTCTTACTAGTCACATATATTCTTGTGCGGTGAATAGGGGGTGTTGAGTCCAGTTCACTGAGCAAGGAGTAGGTCTTGTCTATTACATATTGGGTGTATGGAACGGTATCTGAGCGAATTTGAAACCCTTGTTTTATGCATCACCCCACCTCACCTTTCCCGTTAAGCAGCCATAGTGTGTTTTCTAAACGTGTGACTCTGTTCTGTTTTGTAATTCAGTTCAAGTGTAGCGGTTTTTACATTCCCTCTATAAGTGATATCTTATGATAAGTGTCTTTTTCTGTGTGACTTATTTCACTTAGAATCGTCATACCTAAATCCACTCATCTTGCTTCTACTAGCCTTATGACATTGATTTCATGTCTGAGTGATATTCTTTGTACATAAGGACCACAACTTCTTTATCCATTTTTCTCTTTCCTGGGATATTTAAGGTGTCATGAAGTGGAGGTTCTTGTCTACATAGCAGCCCTAAACATTGGGGTGCCTGTGTCTTGCTGATTTTTAGTTTTCCCAATTTATACGCCCATGAGTGGACGTGCCCTATGCTCCCTAAGCTGTGTTTTTTCGATGTTTCAGGACACACCGTACACTTCTCTAGAGTGGCTGTTGGCAATTTACATCCCGCCCATCAGCGTAGCAAGGCTGCCATTTCTCCATGGCCTGTCCTGCATTTCTGGTTTTGACACTTTTTGCAGCATGGCCCTTTTGACCGATGGGAAGCGAGACCTCTTTGTAGCGCTGATTTGCCTTTCCAGGTTGCTTGGTTGGCCAAAAAGGGCGTATGCGTTTTTTCCTGAATATATTCAGGAAAAAACGCATACGCCCTTTTTGGCCAAGGGCATCATTGTCGACGTTTTGCCGCTTTTCATGTGCTTTAAAGGCGATTCGAATCTACCTCCTGAAATCTGCTTCCTGCAATTCTGCCTTGCTTTCAAATCCTCTTCGTTGCCTTCCCTCAATATATCTGTGGATGAGAGTTATCATTTATAACTCTGCGGGTTTGTGAATTGCAGTGTCCCTGAGCTCCATTTTTCAACTCGCTTTTTTGGGAGCTGGCCACAAAAGCGCGAGATTGCCTCAGGCCTTATTCTGGTTCCTGGCGGCAGGCTGAGCCTGTGGTTAATTCTTCTTCCTGATGGGAAAATAGAGTGACCTGTGCCTCTACCAACACCTAGATCTAGTCTCTCATTGGTTGCCCCTCTTCCCTTTCATCCTCAGGACAAATTGCAACCTGTAGGGAACAGGAGCTTAAAGGTGCTGATTCTCCAAGTAGGGAGATTGCTAGTAAAGTAGCTGGAAAGGCGAACCCTAGCACAAGGAGATGAGAAATGGGGTGCGTTTTAGAAACCTTTAAAAATCACACGGTGTACCATCTTCTGGGTTTCTCATGCATGTTTTCGATGTAGGAAGATGCCCTTGAACCTGGAGATTTGGGACCCATGGGATGGGTACCACGCAGTATTACTTTAAAGGGTCTGAGTTTGCTCTCCCAACCTCACCCAACCTCTCAGCCCCAAGAGTGTCCACCCTTATGTCTCATCCAGGTGTGGGTCTAGATATGGTCAATCCAGGTTGCATCACAGCCCCTGAACGAATTTTGTAAGAATTTCTCTCTCTTTCACTGTCTTTGTTTTACGGGTTTTTAAAAGTAATTTATTTTTATAATGGGGTTTAGCTGCTTTTCACGGCTGTGTTTATGCGGCTTTACACCCACTTGACTCACTTCCAGAGAGATATCAATACATAGGTTTTACGATTCTTACTAGTCACATATATTCTTGTGCGGTGAATAGGGGGTGTTGAGTCCAGTTCACTGAGCAAGGAGTAGGTCTTGTCTATTACATATTGGGTGTATGGAACAGTATCTGAGCGAATTTGAAACCCTTGTTTTATGCATCACCCCACCTCACCTTTCCCGTTAAGCAGCCATAGTGTGTTTTCTAAACGTGTGACTCTGTTCTGTTTTGTAATTCAGTTCAAGTGTAGCGGTTTTTACATTCCCTCTATAAGTGATATCTTATGATAAGTGTCTTTTTCTGTGTGACTTATTTCACTTAGAATCGTCATACCTAAATCCACTCATCTTGCTTCTACTAGCCTTATGACATTGATTTCATGTCTGAGTGATATTCCATTGTACATAAGGACCACAACTTCTTTATCCATTTTTCTCTTTCCTGGGATATTTAAGGTGTCATGAAGTGGAGGTTCTTGTCAACATAGCAGCCCTAAACATTGGGGTGCCTGTGTCTTGCTGATTTTTAGTTTTCCCAATTTATACGCCCATGAGTGGACGTGCCCTATGCTCCCTAAGCTGTGTTTTTTCGATGTTTCAGGACACACCGTACACTTCTCCAGAGTGGCTTTTGGCAATTTACATCCCGCCCATCAGCGTAGCAAGGCTGCCATTTCTCCATGGCCTGTACTGCATTTCTGGTTTTGACACTTTTTGCAGCATGGCCCTTTTGACCGATGGGAAGCGAGACTTCTTTGTAGCGCTGATTTGCCTTTCCAGGTTGCTTGGTTGGCCAAAAAGGGCGTATGCGTTTTTTCCTGAATATATTCAGGAAAAAACGCATACGCCCTTTTTGGCCAAGGGCATCATTGTCGACGGTTTCCCACTTTTCATGTGCTTTAAAGGCCATTCGAATCTAACTCCTGAAACCTGTTTCCTGCAATTCGGCCTTGCTTTCAAATCCTCTTCGTTGCCTTCCCTCAATATATCTGTGGATGAGAGTTATCATTTATAACTCTGCAGGTTTGTGAATTGCAGTGCCCCTGAGCTCCATTTTTCAACTCGCTTTTTTGGGAGCTGGCCGCAAAAGCACGGGATTGCCTCAGGCCCTATTCTGGTTCCCGGCGGCAGGCTGAGCCTGTGTTTAATTCTTCTTCCTGATGGGAAATTAGAGTGACCTGTGCCTGTCCCAACACCTAGATCTAGTCTCTCATTTGTTGCCCCTCTTCCCGTTCATCCTCAGGACAAATTGCAACCTGTAGGGAACAGGAGCTTAAAGGTGCTGATTCTCCAAGTAGGGAGATTGCTAGTAAAGTAGCTGGAAAGGCGAACCCGAGCACAAGGAGATGAGAAATTGGGTGCGTTTTAGAAACCTTTCAAAATCACACGGTGTACCATCTTCTGGGTTTCTCATGCATGTTTTCGATGTAGGAAGATGCCCTTGAACCTGGAGATTTGGGACCCATGGGATGGGTACCACACAGTATTACTTTAAAGGATCTGCGTTTGCTCACCCAACCTCACCCAACCTCTAAGCCCCAAGAGTGTCCACCCTTATGTCTCATCCAGCTGTGGGTCTAGATATGGTCAATCCAGGTTGCATCACAGCCTCTGAACGAATTTTGTAAGAATTTCTCTCTCTTTCACTGTCTTTGTATTACGGGTTTTTAAAAGTAATTTATTTTTATAATGGGGTTTAGCTGCTTTTCACGGCTGTGTTTATGCGGCTTTACACCCACTTGACTCACTTCCAGACAGATATCAATATATAGGTTTTAAGATTCTTACTAGTCACATATATTCTTGTGCGGTGAATAGGGGGTGTTGAGTCCAGTTCACTGAGCAAGGAGTAGGTCTTGTCTATTACATATTGGGTGTATGGAACGGTATCTGAGCGAATTTGAACCCCTTGTTTTATGCATCACCCCACCTCACCTTTCCCGTTAAGCAGCCATAGTGTGTTTTCTAAACGTGTGACTCTGTTCTGTTTTGTAATTCAGTTCAAGTGTAGCGGTTTTTACATTCCCTCTATAAGTGATATCTTATGATAAGTGTCTTTTTCTGTGTGACTTATTTCACTTAGAATCGTCATACCTAAATCCACTCATCTTGCTTCTACTAGCCTTATGACATTGATTTCATGTCTGAGTGATATTCCTTTGTACATAAGGACCACAACTTCTTTATCCATTTTTCTCTTTCCTGGGATATTTAAGGTGTCATGAAGTGGAGGTTCTTGTCAACATAGCAGCCCTAAACATTGGGGTGCCTGTGTCTTGCTGATTTTTAGTTTTCCCAATTTATACGCCCATGAGTGGACGTGCCCTATGCTCCCTAAGCTGTGTTTTTTCGATGTTTCAGGACACACCGTACACTTCTCTAGAGTGGCTGTTGGCAATTTACATCCCGCCCATCAGCTTAGCAAGGCTGCCATTTCTCCATGGCCTGTCCTGCATTTCTGGTTTTGACACTTTTTGCAGCATGGCCCTTTTGACCGATGGGAAGCGAGACCTCTTTGTAGCGCTGATTTGCCTTTCCAGGTTGCTTGGTTGGCCAAAAAGGGCGTATGCGTTTTTTCCTGAATATATTCAGGAAAAAACGCATACGCCCTTTTTGGCCAAGGGCATCATTGTCGACGTTTTGCCGCTTTTCATGTGCTTTAAAGGCGATTCGAATCTACCTCCTGAAATCTGCTTCCTGCAATTCTGCCTTGCTTTCAAATCCTCTTCGTTGCCTTCCCTCAATATATCTGTGGATGAGAGTTATCATTTATAACTCTGCGGGTTTGTGAATTGCAGTGTCCCTGAGCTCCATTTTTCAACTCGCTTTTTTGGGAGCTGGCCACAAAAGCCCGAGATTGCCTCAGGCCTTATTCTGGTTCCTGGCGGCAGGCTGAGCCTGTGGTTAATTCTTCTTCCTGATGGGAAAATAGAGTGACCTGTGCCTCTACCAACACCTAGATCTAGTCTCTCATTGGTTGCCCCTCTTCCCGTTCATCCTCAGGACAAATTGCAACCTGTAGGGAACAGAAGCTTAAAGGTGCTGATTCTCCAAGTAGGGAGATTGCTAGTAAAGTAGCTGGAAAGGCGAACCCTAGCACAAGGAGATGAGAAATGGGGTGCGTTTTAGAAACCTTTCAAAATCACACGGTGTACCATCTTCTGGGTTTCTCATGCATGTTTTCGATGTAGGAAGATGCCCTTGAACCTGGAGATTTGGGACCCATGGATTGGGTACCACGCAGTATTACTTTAAAGGGTCTGAGTTTGCTCTCCCAACCTCACCCAACCTCTCAGCCCCAAGAGTGTCCACCCTTATGTCTCATCCAGGTGTGGGTCTAGATATGGTCAATCCAGGTTGCATCACAGCCCCTGAACAAATTTTGTAAGAATTTCTCTCTCTTTCACTGTCTTTGTTTTACGGGTTTTTAAAAGTAATTTATTTTTATAATGGGGTTTAGCTGCTTTTCACGGCTGTGTTTATGCGGCTTTACACCCACTTGGCTCACTTCCAGAGAGATATCAATACATAGGTTTTACGATTCTTACTAGTCAGATATATTCTTGTGCGGTGAATAGGGGGTGTTGAGTCCAGTTCACTGAGCAAGGAGTAGGTCTTGTCTATTACATATTGGGTGTATGGAACGGTATCTGAGCGAATTTGAACCCCTTGTTTTATGCATCACCCCACCTCACCTTTCCCGTTAAGCAGCCATAGTGTGTTTTCTAAACGTGTGACTCTGTTCTGTTTTGTAATTCAGTTCAAGTGTAGCGGTTTTTACATTCCCTCTATAAGTGATATCTTATGATAAGTGTCTTTTTCTGTGTGACTTATTTCACTTAGAATCGTCATACCTAAATCCACTCATCTTGCTTCTACTAGCCTTATGACATTGATTTCATGTCTGAGTGATATTCCTTTGTACATAAGGACCACAACTTCTTTATCCATTTTTCTCTTTCCTGGGATATTTAAGGTGTCATGAAGTGGAGGTTCTTGTCAACATAGCAGCCCTAAACATTGGGGTGCCTGTGTCTTGCTGATTTTTAGTTTTCCCAATTTATACGCCCATGAGTGGACGTGCCCTATGCTCCCTAAGCTGTGTTTTTTCGATGTTTCAGGACACACCGTACACTTCTCTAGAGTGGCTGTTGGCAATTTACATCCCGCCCATCAGCGTAGCAAGGCTGCCATTTCTCCATGGCCTGTCCTGCATTTCTGGTTTTGACACTTTTTGCAGCATGGCCCTTTTGACCGATGGGAAGCGAGACCTCTTTGTAGCGCTGATTTGCCTTTCCAGGTTGCTTGGTTGGCCAAAAAGGGCGTATGCGTTTTTTCCTGAATATATTCAGGAAAAAACGCATACGCCCTTTTTGGCCAAGGGCATCATTGTCGACGTTTTGCCGCTTTTCATGTGCTTTAAAGGCGATTCGAATCTACCTCCTGAAATCTGCTTCCTGCAATTCTGCCTTGCTTTCAAATCCTCTTCGTTGCCTTCCCTCAATATATCTGTGGATGAGAGTTATCATTTATAACTCTGCGGGTTTGTGAATTGCAGTGTCCCTGAGCTCCATTTTTCAACTCGCTTTTTTGGGAGCTGGCCACAAAAGCGCGAGATTGCCTCAGGCCTTATTCTGGTTCCTGGCGGCAGGCTGAGCCTGTGGTTAATTCTTCTTCCTGATGGGAAAATAGAGGGACCTGTGCCTCTACCAACACCTAGATCTAGTCTCTCATTGGTTGCCCCTCTTCCCGTTCATCCTCAGGACAAATTGCAACCTGTAGGGAACAGGAGCTTAAAGGTGCTGATTCTCCAAGTAGGGAGATTGCTAGTAAAGTAGCTGGAAAGGCGAACCCTAGCACAAGGAGATGAGAAATGGGGTGCGTTTTAGAAACCTTTCAAAATCACACGGTGTACCATCTTCTGGGTTTCTCATGCATGTTTTCGATGTAGGAAGATGCCCTTGAACCTGGAGATTTGGGACCCATGGGATGGGTACCACGCAGTATTACTTTAAAGGGTCTGAGTTTGCTCTCCCAACCTCACCCAACCTCTCAGCCCCAAGAGTGTCCACCCTTATGTCTCATCCAGGTGTGGGTCTAGATATGGTCAATCCAGGTTGCATCACAGCCTCTGAACGAATTTTGTAAGAATTTCTCTCTCTTTCACTGTCTTTGTTTTACGGGTTTTTAAAAGTAATTTATTTTTATAATGGGGTTTAGCTGCTTTTCACGGCTGTGTTTATGCGGCTTTACACCCACTTGACTCACTTCCAGACAGATATCAATATATAGGTTTTAAGATTCTTACTAGTCACATATATTCTTGTGCGGTGAATAGGGGGTGTTGAGTCCACTTCACTGAGCAAGGAGTAGGTCTTGTCTATTACATATTGGGTGTATGGAACGGTATCTGAGCGTATTTGAAACCCTTGTTTTATGCATCACCCCACCTCACCTTTCCCGTTAAGCAGCCATAGTGTGTTTTCTAAACGTGTGACTCTGTTCTGTTTTGTAATTCAGTTCAAGTGTAGCGGTTTTTACATTCCCTCTATAAGTGATATCTTATGATAAGTGTCTTTTTCTGTGTGACTTATTTCACTTAGAATCGTCATAACTAAATCCACTCATCTTGCTTCTACTAGCCTTATGACATTGATTTCATGTCTGAGTGATATTCCTTTGTACATAAGGACCACAACTTCTTTATCCATTTTTCTCTTTCCTGGGATATTTAAGGTGTCATGAAGTGGAGGTTCTTGTCAACATAGCAGCCCTAAACATTGGGGTGCCTGTGTCTTGCTGATTTTTAGTTTTCCCAATTTATACGCCCATGAGTGGACGTGCCCTATGCTCCCTAAGCTGTGTTTTTTCGATGTTTCAGGACACACCGTACACTTCTCCAGAGTGGCTTTTGGCAATTTACATCCCGCCCATCAGCGTAGCAAGGCTGCCATTTCTCCATGGCCTGTACTGCATTTCTGGTTTTGACACATTTTGCAGCATGGCCCTTTTGACCGATGGGAAGCGAGACTTCGTGGTAGCGCTGATTTGCCTTTCCAGGTTGCTTGGTTGGCCAAAAAGGGCGTATGCGTTTTTTCCTGAATATATTCAGGAAAAAACGCATACGCCCTTTTTGGCCAAGGGCATCATTGTCGACGTTTTGCCGCTTTTCATGTGCTTTAAAGGCCATTCGAATCTACCTCCTGAAATCTCTTTCCTGCAATTCTGCCTTGCTTTCAAATCCTCTTCGTTGCCTTCCCTCAATATATCTGTGGATGAGAGTTATCATTTATAACTCTGCGGGTTTGTGAATTGCAGTGTCCCTGAGCTCCATTTTTCAACTCGTTTTTTTGGGAGCTGGCCGCAAAAGCGCGGGATTGCATCAGGCCCTATTCTGGTTCCTGGAGGCAGGCAGAGCCTGTGGTTAATTCTTCTTCCTGATGGGAAAATAGAGTGACCTGTGCCTGTCCCAACACCTAGATCTAGTCTCTCATTGGTTGCCCCTCTTCCCGTTCATCCTCAGGACAAATTGCAACCTGTAGGGAACAGGAGCTTAAAGGTGCTGATTCTCCAAGTAGGGAGATTGCTAGTAAAGTAGCTGGAAAGGCGAACCCGAGCACAAGGAGATGAGAAATTGGGTGCGTTTTAGAAACCTTTCAAAATCACACGGTGCACCATCTTCTGGGTTTCTCATGCATGTTTTCGATGTAGGAAGATGCCCTTGAACCTGGAGATTTGGGACCCATGGGATGGGTACCACACAGTATTACTTTAAAGGGTCTGCGTTTGCTCACCCAACCTCACCCAACCTCTAAGCCCCAAGAGTGTCCACCCTTATGTCTCATCCAGCTGTGGGTCTAGATATGGTCAATCCAGGTTGCATCACAGCCTCTGAACGAATTTTGTAAGAATTTCTCTCTCTTTCACTGTCTTTGTTTTACGGGTTTTTAAAAGTAATTTATTTTTATAATGGGGTTTAGCTGCTTTTCACGGCTGTGTTTATGCAGCTTTACACCCACTTGACACACTTCCAGAGAGATATCAATACATAGGTTTTACGATTCTTACTAGTCACATATATTCTTGTGCGGTGAATAGGGGTTGTTGAGTCCAGTTCACTGAGCAAGGAGTAGGTCTTGTCTATTACATATTGGGTGTATGGAACAGTATCTGAGCGAATTTGAAACCCTTGTTTTATGCATCACCCCACCTCACCTTTCCCGTTAAGCAGCCATAGTGTGTTTTCTAAACGTGTGACTCTGTTCTGTTTTGTAATTCAGTTCAAGTGTAGCGGTTTTTACATTCCCTCTATAAGTGATATCTTATGATAAGTGTCTTTTTCTGTGTGACTTATTTCACTTAGAATCGTCATACCTAAATCCACTCATCTTGCTTCTACTAGCCTTATGACATTGATTTCATGTCTGAGTGATATTCCTTTGTACATAAGGACCACAACTTCTTTATCCATTTTTCTCTTTCCTGGGATATTTAAGGTGTCATGAAGTGGAGGTTCTTGTCAACATAGCAGCCCTAAACATTGGGGTGCCTGTGTCTTGCTGATTTTTAGTTTTCCCAATTTATACGCCCATGAGTGGACGTGCCCTATGCTCCCTAAGCTGTGTTTTTTCGATGTTTCAGGACACACCATACACTTCTCTAGAGTGGCTGTTGGCAATTTACATCCCGCCCATCAGCGTAGCAAGGCTGCCATTTCTCCATGGCCTGTCCTGCATTTCTGGTTTTGACACTTTTTGCAGCATGGCCCTTTTGACCGATGGGAAGCGAGACCTCTTTGTAGCGCTGATTTGCCTTTCCAGGTTGCTTGGTTGGCCAAAAAGGGCGTATGCGTTTTTTCCTGAATATATTCAGGAAAAAACGCATACGCCCTTTTTGGCCAAGGGCATCATTGTCGACGTTTTGCCGCTTTTCATGTGCTTTAAAGGCGATTCGAATCTACCTCCTGAAATCTGCTTCCTGCAATTCTGCCTTGCTTTCAAATCCTCTTCGTTGCCTTCCCTCAATATATCTGTGGATGAGAGTTATCATTTATAACTCTGCGGGTTTGTGAATTGCAGTGTCCCTGAGCTCCATTTTTCAACTCGCTTTTTTGGGAGCTGGCCACAAAAGCCCGAGATTGCCTCAGGCCTTATTCTGGTTCCTGGCGGCAGGCTGAGCCTGTGGTTAATTCTTCTTCCTGATGGGAAAATAGAGTGACCTGTGCCTCTACCAACACCTAGATCTAGTCTCTCATTGGTTGCCCCTCTTCCCGTTCATCCTCAGGACAAATTGCAACCTGTAGGGAACAGAAGCTTAAAGGTGCTGATTCTCCAAGTAGGGAGATTGCTAGTAAAGTAGCTGGAAAGGCGAACCCTAGCACAAGGAGATGAGAAATGGGGTGCGTTTTAGAAACCTTTCAAAATCACACGGTGTACCATCTTCTGGGTTTCTCATGCATGTTTTCGATGTAGGAAGATGCCCTTGAACCTGGAGATTTGGGACCCATGGATTGGGGTACCACGCAGTATTACTTTAAAGGGTCTGAGTTTGCTCTCCCAACCTCACCCAACCTCTCAGCCCCAAGAGTGTCCACCCTTATGTCTCATCCAGGTGTGGGTCTAGATATGGTCAATCCAGGTTGCATCACAGCCCCTGAACAAATTTTGTAAGAATTTCTCTCTCTTTCACTGTCTTTGTTTTACGGGTTTTTAAAAGTAATTTATTTTTATAATGGGGTTTAGCTGCTTTTCACGGCTGTGTTTATGCGGCTTTACACCCACTTGGCTCACTTCCAGAGAGATATCAATACATAGGTTTTACGATTCTTACTAGTCAGATATATTCTTGTGCGGTGAATAGGGGGTGTTGAGTCCAGTTCACTGAGCAAGGAGTAGGTCTTGTCTATTACATATTGGGTGTATGGAACGGTATCTGAGCGAATTTGAACCCCTTGTTTTATGCATCACCCCACCTCACCTTTCCCGTTAAGCAGCCATAGTGTGTTTTCTAAACGTGTGACTCTGTTCTGTTTTGTAATTCAGTTCAAGTGTAGCGGTTTTTACATTCCCTCTATAAGTGATATCTTATGATAAGTGTCTTTTTCTGTGTGACTTATTTCACTTAGAATCGTCATACCTAAATCCACTCATCTTGCTTCTACTAGCCTTATGACATTGATTTCATGTCTGAGTGATATTCCTTTGTACATAAGGACCACAACTTCTTTATCCATTTTTCTCTTTCCTGGGATATTTAAGGTGTCATGAAGTGGAGGTTCTTGTCAACATAGCAGCCCTAAACATTGGGGTGCCTGTGTCTTGCTGATTTTTAGTTTTCCCAATTTATACGCCCATGAGTGGACGTGCCCTATGCTCCCTAAGCTGTGTTTTTTCGATGTTTCAGGACACACCGTACACTTCTCTAGAGTGGCTGTTGGCAATTTACATCCCGCCCATCAGCGTAGCAAGGCTGCCATTTCTCCATGGCCTGTCCTGCATTTCTGGTTTTGACACTTTTTGCAGCATGGCCCTTTTGACCGATGGGAAGCGAGACCTCTTTGTAGCGCTGATTTGCCTTTCCAGGTTGCTTGGTTGGCCAAAAAGGGCGTATGCATTTTTTCCTGAATATATTCAGGAAAAAACGCATACGCCCTTTTTGGCCAAGGGCATCATTGTCGACGTTTTGCCGCTTTTCATGTGCTTTAAAGGCGATTCGAATCTACCTCCTGAAATCTGCTTCCTGCAATTCTGCCTTGCTTTCAAATCCTCTTCGTTGCCTTCCCTCAATATATCTGTGGATGAGAGTTATCATTTATAACTCTGCGGGTTTGTGAATTGCAGTGTCCCTGAGCTCCATTTTTCAACTCGCTTTTTTGGGAGCTGGCCACAAAAGCGCGAGATTGCCTCAGGCCTTATTCTGGTTCCTGGCGGCAGGCTGAGCCTGTGGTTAATTCTTCTTCCTGATGGGAAAATAGAGTGACCTGTGCCTCTACCAACACCTAGATCTAGTCTCTCATTGGTTGCCCCTCTTCCCGTTCATCCTCAGGACAGATTGCAACCTGTAGGGAACAGGAGCTTAAAGGTGCTGATTCTCCAAGTAGGGAGATTGCTAGTAAAGTAGCTGGAAAGGCGAACCCTAGCACAAGGAGATGAGAAATGGGGTGCGTTTTAGAAACCTTTCAAAATCACACGGTGTACCATCTTCTGGGTTTCTCATGCATGTTTTCGATGTAGGAAGATGCCCTTGAACCTGGAGATTTGGGACCCATGGGATGGGTACCACGCAGTATTACTTTAAAGGGTCTGAGTTTGCTCTCCCAACCTCACCCAACCTCTCAGCCCCAAGAGTGTCCACCCTTATGTCTCATCCAGGTGTGGGTCTAGATATGGTCAATCCAGGTTGCATCACAGCCTCTGAACGAATTTTGTAAGAATTTCTCTCTCTTTCACTGTCTTTGTTTTACGGGTTTTTAAAAGTAATTTATTTTTATAATGGGGTTTAGCTGCTTTTCACGGCTGTGTTTATGCGGCTTTACACCCACTTGACTCACTTCCAGACAGATATCAATATATAGGTTTTAAGATTCTTACTAGTCACATATATTCTTGTGCGGTGAATAGGGGGTGTTGAGTCCACTTCACTGAGCAAGGAGTAGGTCTTGTCTATTACATATTGGGTGTATGGAACGGTATCTGAGCGAATTTGAAACCCTTGTTTTATGCATCACCCCACCTCACCTTTCCCGTTAAGCAGCCATAGTGTGTTTTCTAAACGTGTGACTCTGTTCTGTTTTGTAATTCAGTTCAAGTGTAGCGGTTTTTACATTCCCTCTATAAGTGATATCTTATGATAAGTGTCTTTTTCTATGTGACTTATTTCACTTAGAATCGTCATACCTAAATCCACTCATCTTGCTTCTACTAGCCTTATGACATTGATTTCATGTCTGAGTGATATTCCTTTGTACATAAGGACC
This sequence comes from Eschrichtius robustus, assembly GCF_028021215.1. NCBI lineage: Eukaryota > Metazoa > Chordata > Mammalia > Artiodactyla > Eschrichtiidae > Eschrichtius > Eschrichtius robustus. The sequence goes on from NW_027175350.1 coordinate 387,563, forward strand.
ACAACTTCTTTATCCATTTTTCTCTTTCCTGGGATATTTAAGGTGTCATGAAGTGGAGGTTCTTGTCAACATAGCAGCCCTAAACATTGGGGTGCCTGTGTCTTGCTGATTTTTAGTTTTCCCAATTTATACGCCCATGAGTGGACGTGCCCTATGCTCCCTAAGCTGTGTTTTTTCGATGTTTCAGGACACACCGTACACTTCTCTAGAGTGGCTGTTGGCAATTTACATCCCGCCCATCAGCGTAGCAAGGCTGCCATTTCTCCATGGCCTGTCCTGCATTTCTGGTTTTGACACTTTTTGCAGCATGGCCCTTTTGACCGATGGGAAGCGAGACCTCTTTGTAGCGCTGATTTGCCTTTCCAGGTTGCTTGGTTGGCCAAAAAGGGCGTATGCGTTTTTTCCTGAATATATTCAGGAAAAAACGCATACGCCCTTTTTGGCCAAGGGCATCATTGTCGACGTTTTGCCGCTTTTCATGTGCTTTAAAGGCGATTCGAATCTACCTCCTGAAATCTGCTTCCTGCAATTCTGCCTTGCTTTCAAATCCTCTTCGTTGCCTTCCCTCAATATATCTGTGGATGAGAGTTATCATTTATAACTCTGCGGGTTTGTGAATTGCAGTGTCCCTGAGCTCCATTTTTCAACTCGCTTTTTTGGGAGCTGGCCACAAAAGCCCGAGATTGCCTCAGGCCTTATTCTGGTTCCTGGCGGCAGGCTGAGCCTGTGGTTAATTCTTCTTCCTGATGGGAAAATAGAGTGACCTGTGCCTCTACCAACACCTAGATCTAGTCTCTCATTGGTTGCCCCTCTTCCCGTTCATCCTCAGGACAAATTGCAACCTGTAGGGAACAGAAGCTTAAAGGTGCTGATTCTCCAAGTAGGGAGATTGCTAGTAAAGTAGCTGGAAAGGCGAACCCTAGCACAAGGAGATGAGAAATGGGGTGCGTTTTAGAAACCTTTCAAAATCACACGGTGTACCATCTTCTGGGTTTCTCATGCATGTTTTCGATGTAGGAAGATGCCCTTGAACCTGGAGATTTGGGACCCATGGATTGGGTACCACGCAGTATTACTTTAAAGGGTCTGAGTTTGCTCTCCCAACCTCACCCAACCTCTCAGCCCCAAGAGTGTCCACCCTTATGTCTCATCCAGGTGTGGGTCTAGATATGGTCAATCCAGGTTGCATCACAGCCCCTGAACAAATTTTGTAAGAATTTCTCTCTCTTTCACTGTCTTTGTTTTACGGGTTTTTAAAAGTAATTTATTTTTATAATGGGGTTTAGCTGCTTTTCACGGCTGTGTTTATGCGGCTTTACACCCACTTGGCTCACTTCCAGAGAGATATCAATACATAGGTTTTACGATTCTTACTAGTCAGATATATTCTTGTGCGGTGAATAGGGGGTGTTGAGTCCAGTTCACTGAGCAAGGAGTAGGTCTTGTCTATTACATATTGGGTGTATGGAACGGTATCTGAGCGAATTTGAACCCCTTGTTTTATGCATCACCCCACCTCACCTTTCCCGTTAAGCAGCCATAGTGTGTTTTCTAAACGTGTGACTCTGTTCTGTTTTGTAATTCAGTTCAAGTGTAGCGGTTTTTACATTCCCTCTATAAGTGATATCTTATGATAAGTGTCTTTTTCTGTGTGACTTATTTCACTTAGAATCGTCATACCTAAATCCACTCATCTTGCTTCTACTAGCCTTATGACATTGATTTCATGTCTGAGTGATATTCCTTTGTACATAAGGACCACAACTTCTTTATCCATTTTTCTCTTTCCTGGGATATTTAAGGTGTCATGAAGTGGAGGTTCTTGTCAACATAGCAGCCCTAAACATTGGGGTGCCTGTGTCTTGCTGATTTTTAGTTTTCCCAATTTATACGCCCATGAGTGGACGTGCCCTATGCTCCCTAAGCTGTGTTTTTTCGATGTTTCAGGACACACCGTACACTTCTCTAGAGTGGCTGTTGGCAATTTACATCCCGCCCATCAGCGTAGCAAGGCTGCCATTTCTCCATGGCCTGTCCTGCATTTCTGGTTTTGACACTTTTTGCAGCATGGCCCTTTTGACCGATGGGAAGCGAGACCTCTTTGTAGCGCTGATTTGCCTTTCCAGGTTGCTTGGTTGGCCAAAAAGGGCGTATGCGTTTTTTCCTGAATATATTCAGGAAAAAACGCATACGCCCTTTTTGGCCAAGGGCATCATTGTCGACGTTTTGCCGCTTTTCATGTGCTTTAAAGGCGATTCGAATCTACCTCCTGAAATCTGCTTCCTGCAATTCTGCCTTGCTTTCAAATCCTCTTCGTTGCCTTCCCTCAATATATCTGTGGATGAGAGTTATCATTTATAACTCTGCGGGTTTGTGAATTGCAGTGTCCCTGAGCTCCATTTTTCAACTCGCTTTTTTGGGAGCTGGCCACAAAAGCGCGAGATTGCCTCAGGCCTTATTCTGGTTCCTGGCGGCAGGCTGAGCCTGTGGTTAATTCTTCTTCCTGATGGGAAAATAGAGTGACCTGTGCCTCTACCAACACCTAGATCTAGTCTCTCATTGGTTGCCCCTCTTCCCGTTCATCCTCAGGACAAATTGCAACCTGTAGGGAACAGGAGCTTAAAGGTGCTGATTCTCCAAGTAGGGAGATTGCTAGTAAAGTAGCTGGAAAGGCGAACCCTAGCACAAGGAGATGAGAAATGGGGTGCGTTTTAGAAACCTTTCAAAATCACACGGTGTACCATCTTCTGGGTTTCTCATGCATGTTTTCGATGTAGGAAGATGCCCTTGAACCTGGAGATTTGGGACCCATGGGATGGGTACCACGCAGTATTACTTTAAAGGGTCTGAGTTTGCTCTCCCAACCTCACCCAACCTCTCAGCCCCAAGAGTGTCCACCCTTATGTCTCATCCAGGTGTGGGTCTAGATATGGTCAATCCAGGTTGCATCACAGCCTCTGAACGAATTTTGTAAGAATTTCTCTCTCTTTCACTGTCTTTGTTTTACGGGTTTTTAAAAGTAATTTATTTTTATAATGGGGTTTAGCTGCTTTTCACGGCTGTGTTTATGCGGCTTTACACCCACTTGACTCACTTCCAGACAGATATCAATATATAGGTTTTAAGATTCTTACTAGTCACATATATTCTTGTGCGGTGAATAGGGGGTGTTGAGTCCACTTCACTGAGCAAGGAGTAGGTCTTGTCTATTACATATTGGGTGTATGGAACGGTATCTGAGCGAATTTGAAACCCTTGTTTTATGCATCACCCCACCTCACCTTTCCCGTTAAGCAGCCATAGTGTGTTTTCTAAACGTGTGACTCTGTTCTGTTTTGTAATTCAGTTCAAGTGTAGCGGTTTTTACATTCCCTCTATAAGTGATATCTTATGATAAGTGTCTTTTTCTGTGTGACTTATTTCACTTAGAATCGTCATAACTAAATCCACTCATCTTGCTTCTACTAGCCTTATGACATTGATTTCATGTCTGAGTGATATTCCTTTGTACATAAGGACCACAACTTCTTTATCCATTTTTCTCTTTCCTGGGATATTTAAGGTGTCATGAAGTGGAGGTTCTTGTCAACATAGCAGCCCTAAACATTGGGGTGCCTGTGTCTTGCTGATTTTTAGTTTTCCCAATTTATACGCCCATGAGTGGACGTGCCCTATGCTCCCTAAGCTGTGTTTTTTCGATGTTTCAGGACACACCGTACACTTCTCTAGAGTGGCTGTTGGCAATTTACATCCCGCCCATCAGCGTAGCAAGGCTGCCATTTCTCCATGGCCTGTCCTGCATTTCTGGTTTTGACACTTTTTGCAGCATGGCCCTTTTGACCGATGGGAAGCGAGACCTCTTTGTAGCGCTGATTTGACTTTCCAGGTTGCTTGGTTGGCCAAAAAGGGCGTATGCGTTTTTTCCTGAATATATTCAGGAAAAAACGCATACGCCCTTTTTGGCCAAGGGCATCATTGTCGACGTTTTACCGCTTTTCATGTGCTTTAAAGGCGATTCGAATCTACCTCCTGAAATCTGCTTCCTGCAATTCTGCCTTGCTTTCAAATCCTCTTCGTTGCCTTCCCTCAATATATCTGTGGATGAGAGTTATCATTTATAACTCTGCGGGTTTGTGAATTGCAGTGTCCCTGAGCTCCATTTTTCAACTCGCTTTTTTGGGAGCTGGCCACAAAAGCGCGAGATTGCCTCAGGCCTTATTCTGGTTCCTGGCGGCAGGCTGAGCCTGTGGTTAATTCTTCTTCCTGATGGGAAAATAGAGTGACCTGTGCCTCTACCAACACCTAGATCTAGTCTCTCATTGGTTGCCCCTCTTCCCGTTCATCCTCAGGACAAATTGCAACCTGTAGGGAACAGAAGCTTAAAGGTGCTGATTCTCCAAGTAGGGAGATTGCTAGTAAAGTAGCTGGAAAGGCGAACCCTAGCACAAGGAGATGAGAAATGGGGTGCGTTTTAGAAACCTTTCAAAATCACACGGTGTACCATCTTCTGGGTTTCTCA